>NC_053023.1:120326529-120466705 GCF_003073215.2 Triticum urartu | reverse complement strand
GATGCGTAGAAAATTTTAAATTTCTGCTACGATCCCCAACAGTGGCATCATGAGCTAGGTCTATGCGTAGTTTCTATGCACGAGTAGAACACAAGTTGTTGTGGGCGTCGATTTTGTCAATTTACTTGCCGTTACTAGTCTTATCTTGATTCGGCGGCATCGTGGGATGAAGCGGCCCGGACCGACCTTACACGTACTCTTACGTGAGATAGGTTCCACCGACTAACATGCACTAGTTGCATAAGGTGGCTAGCGGGTGTCTGTCTCTCCCACTTTAGTCGGATCGGATTCGATGAAAAGGGTCCTTATGAAGGGTAAATAGAAATTGGCATATCACGTTGTGGTTTTGGCGTAGGTAAGAAACGTTCTTGCTAGAAACCTATAGCAGCCACGTAAAAAATTTGCAACAACAATTAGAGGACGACTAACTTGTTTTTGCAGCATATGCCTTGTGATGTGATATGGCCAAAAGGATGTGATGAATGATATATGTGATGTATGAGATTGATCATGTTCTTGTAATAGGAATCACGACTTGCGTGTCGATGAGTATGACAACCGGCAGGAGCCATAGGAGTTGTCTTAATTTATTTATGACCTGCGTGTCAACTTAAACGTCATGTAATTACTTTACTTTATTGCTACCGTTAGCCATAGTAGTAGAAGTAATAGTTGACGAGACGACTTCATGAAGACATGATGATGGAGATCATGGTGTCATGCCGGTGACGATGATGATCATGGCGCCCCGAAGATGGAGATCAAAAGGAGCAAAATGATATTGGCCATATCATGTCACTATTTGATTGCATGTGATGTTTATCATGTTTTACATCTTATTTGCTTAGAACGACGGTAGCTTAAATAAGATGATCCCTCGCAATAATTTCAAGAAAGTGTTCCCCCTAACTGTGCACCGTTGTGAAGGTTCGTTGTTTCGAAGCACCACGTGATGATCAGGTATGATAGATTCTAACGTTCGAATACAACGGGTGTAAGCCAGATTTACACACGCAATACACTTAGGTTGACTTGACGAGCCTAGCATGTACAGACATGGCCTCGGAACACGGAAGACCGAAAGGTCGAACATGAGTCGTATACAAGATACGATCAACATGAAGATGTTCACCGATGATGACTAGTCCATCTCACGTGATGATCGGACACGGCCTAGTTGACTCGGATCATGTATCACTTAGATGACTAGAGGGATGTCTATCTGAGTGGGAGTTCATTAAATAATTTGATTAGATGAACTTAATTATCATGAACATAGTCTAAATTGTCTTTGCAAATATGTTGTAGATAAATAGCTCACGTTGTAGCTCCCTATTTCAATACGTTCCTAGAGAAAGACTAAATTGAAATATATGGTAAGCAATGATGCGGACTGGGTCCGTAGTCCAAGGAGTGTCTTCACTGCTACACAGAAGGCTTACGTCTTTGATGCACCGCTCGATGTGCAAACCCCTACAACGTCGTCTGTGGATGTTATGAACACCTGACAGACACATCCTGATGACTACTTGATAGTTTAGTGCACCATACTTTACGGCTTAGAATCGGGATTCCAATGACGTTTTGAACGCCATAAGACATATGAGATGTTCCAAGAGCTAAAATTGGGATTTCAGGCTCATGCCCGTGTTGAGAGGTATGAGACCTCTGACAAGTTCTTTTGCCAACAAGATGGAGGAGAATAGCTCAGCTAGTGAGCATGTGCTCAGAATGTCTGGGTGCTACAATCACTTAAATCAAGTGGGAGTTAAACTTCCAGATAAGATAGTGATTGACAGAGTTCTCTAGCCACTATCACTAAGCTACTAGATCTTCGTGATGAACTATGACATGCAAGGGATGGAGTTGATCCCGGAGCTGTTCGCGGTGCTTAAGACCGCAAAAGGTAGAAATCAAGAAGGAGCATCAAGTGTTGATGGTTTAACAAGACCACTGGTTTCAAGAAGGGCAAGGGCTAGAAGGGAAACTTCATGGATGGCAAACCAGTTGCCGCTCCAGTGAAGGAACCCAAGGTTGAACCCAAACCCGAGACTAAGTGCTTCTATTGTAAGGGGAACGGTCACTGGTAGCGGAATTATCCCAAATGCATGGTAGATAAGAGGGCTGGCAACTTCAACAAAGTATATACGTGTTATTAATGTGTACCTCACTAGTACTCCTGGTAGCACCTGGGTATTGGATACCGGTTCGGTTGCTATTATTGGTGACTTGAAACAAAAGCTACGGACTAAATGGAGACTGGCTAAGGGCGAGGTGACGATGTGTGTTGGAAGTGTTTCCAAAGTTGATGAGATCACCATCGCACGCTCCATCTGCCTTCGGGATTAGTATTGAACCTAGATAAATGTTATCAGGTGTCTACGTTGAGCATGAATATGATTAGATCATGTTCATTGCAATACGGTTATTCATTTAAGTTAGAGAATAATGGTTACTCTGTTTACATGAATAATACCTTTCATGGTCATGCACCCTATGTGAATGGTTCAGTGAATCTCGGTCGTGGTAATACACATGTTCACGCCAAAAGATGTAGATAGTACCACTTTCTTGTGGCACTGCCGCTTAGGTCATATTGGCGTAAGATGCATGAAGAAACTCCGTGTCGATGGATGTTTGGAGTCGCTTGATTTTGAATCGCTTGACACATGCGAGCCATGCCTCATGGGAAGGATGACTAAGACCCCGTTTTCAGGTACAATGAAACGGGCAAGTGACTTGTTGGAAATCATACATGCTGATGCGTGAATGAGAATTGAAGCGTGCGGTGGATATCGCTATTTTCTCATCTTCACTGACGATTTGAGTAGATATAGGTATATTTACTTAATGAAGCACAAGTCTGAAACATTTGAAAAGTTCAAGCGATTTCAGAGTGAAGTTAAGAACCATCATAACAAGAAGATCAAATTCCTACGATCTGATCGATGAGATTTTCTGAGTTATGAGTTTGGCAATCACTTAAGACATTGTGGAATTGTTTCACAGTTGAAGCCACCTGGAACACCACAGGGTAATGGTGTGTCCGGACGTCGTAATTGAACCTTATGAGATATGGTGCGATCTATGATGTCTCTTACCGATCTACCATTTTCATTTTGAGGATATGCGTTAGAGACAGCTGCACTCACTTTAGATAGGACACCATCTAAGTCCATTGAGACGACGTCGTATGAATATGGTTTGGCAAGAAACCAAAGTTGTCGTTTCTTAATGTTTGGGGCTGCGATGCTTAAGGCTTCAGCCGGAGAAGCTCGAACCCAAAAGGGGACAAACACATCTTCATAGGATACCCAAAGGTGACAGTTGGGTATACCTTCTATCTCAGATCTGAGGGCAAATTGCTTGTCGCTAAGAACAAGTCCTTTCTCGAGAAGGAGTTTCTCTCGAAAGAATTGAGTGGGAGGAAGATAGAACTTGATGAGGTTGTCGAACCTTTACTTCAACCAGAGAGTGATGCAACACAGAAAGATGTTTGTAACGACATATCTCTCTCAAGGTAGTTTTGGTGATTGATGACAACATGTTTGCGGACTAATCTTGTGCTTTGAATAATTCACAGATTCTCCCCTGGCACGAGACGCTTTCTTCCCTTCGGAGTGTATTTCAAGACGGTGTAGCTCTTTCGTTTCTTTCTCGGTGGACTAGTTGTGTAGAGGGCACCGTACTATCAAGAGGGGGTCCGCTGGGGTATTACATGGGTGGAATCATCACGTACACATCAGCTTCTCACCCTCCGAGCATCTCCATTCCATTGAAGAGATCTCTCCTCTCTTCCTTGTCCTGTCTGGGTCCAAGCGGTAGTACCACTGAGGAGCCAAGCGGTAGTACCGCTCCACAGCGGTAGTATCGCCCGTGGCTCCACAGTAGTAGTACCGCTGGGGTGCCTGGCACCTCCGCCTTGTCCTCAGCATCTTTGAGAGATTCTCTCTCTCTCTCTTCTACGCCCCAGCGGTAGTACGGCCGAAGGGTCACAAGCGGCAGTACCGGTCCACAGCGGTAGTACCGCCCGTGACCCCGCTGCCGTAGTACCGCTGGGCAGTCTGGCTCCTACCGCCTTGATTCGAGAGGTCTTTTTCTCGTGTCAGGTTTTGCGGCACTAGTTGCGGTTGTAGAGGCGGTAGTACCGTTCCAGGAGCGGTAGTACCGCCCCTACCACCACGGTAGTACCGCGTTTGGGTCCTTTCCCTACTAGTCTCCTCAGCGCGGCAGTACCGCTGGCTGGCGCGGCAGTACCGCTGTCCTGGCGGTAGTACCGCCCCTCTCAGCGGTAGTACCGCCCTATGCGGAGCTGGTTGGTGGGGGCAACGGTTGGATTGTTTCCCCCACTATAAAAGGGAGTCCCCTTCTTCTCTTTCACCTACCTCTTCCTCCCCCATGCTCCATTTATTGCTCAAGCTCCATTAAATGCTCCAAGCTCCATTTTCACCCGATCTATCTCTCTAGCCAATCAAACTTGTTGATTTGCTCGGGAGTAGTTGAGAAGGCCCCGATCTACACTTCCACCAAGGGATTTTCGATTCCCCCACTCATCCCTAGCGGATCTTGTTAATCTTGGGTGTTTGAGCACCCTAGACGGTTGATGTCACCACGGAGCCATAGTCCATTGTGGTGAAGCTTCGTGGTCTTGTTGGGAGCCTCCGATTAAGTTGTGGAGATTGCCCCAACCTTGTTTGTAAAGGTTCGGTCGCCGCCTTCATGGGCACCAATAGTGGAATCACGGCATCTTGCATTGTGTGAGGGTGTGAGGAGAATACAGTGGCCCTAGTGGCTTCTTGGGGAGCATTGTGCCTCCACACCGCTCCAACGGAGACGTACTTCCCCTCAAAAGGAGGGAACTTCGGTAACACATCCTCGTCTTCACCGGATCCACTCTTGGTTATCTCTTACCTTTACTTGTGCAAGCTCTTTAGTGTTTCTTCCCTTGCTTGCTTGTATGCTTGTTGTTATTGCATCATATAGGTTGCTCACCTAGTTGCACATCTAGACAACCTACTTTGATGCAAAGTTTAATTTGGTAAAGAAAAGTAAAAATTGGTAGTTGCCTATTCACCCCCCCCTCTAGTCAACCATATCGATCCTTTCAATTGGTATCAGAGCCTCGTCTCTTTATTAAGGACTTTACCGTCCAAAGAGTATGGTTGATACCGTAGACGGTGTGGAGGAACACTCCGGTGTGAATCCGATCTCGTCTACGGGAGATGGGGGAACCTCGGTCTCTCGTGAGGAGTTCAATGTGGCCTTGGAGACATTGAAAACCTCCATGACGACCGAAGTTGAAAGCATGTTTACTAAATTTCTTGAGGGGCTTAAACTATCCACCACACCGTTGACAGTGGGTGACCCCGCCAACAAGGTGACGGATGCTATCCCCGAGAAGGGGGAAGCTAGTAGTGAAAAGGCTCCTTCTTCTAGTGGTAAGAATGGCACCGGCATCTTTGCCCATGTGGAACCACCACTTGTTTATGGTGGACCGGTTCCTTCCACTCATTTGAATCATGCCGGTCCTCCCCCTAAGATTGTGAAAAATGAGGATTTTGATTCTTGGGTTTACCGCTTTAAACGTCATTTAAATCATGTGAACACTAACCTTTGGAGAATCATTGAAGAAGGTTTCTATCCACATGATCCAAGCAACTTCACTCCTCGAGAAGCCGCGAACAATCAATTCAATGAGAATGCTCTCTTCATCATTCAAGATGCAATTCCACCCGAAGACCTACCTCATCTTCGTCCCTTCGCCTTGGCCAAAGATGCATGGCATTGTGTCGTGTCTCTCTACCGGGGAAGCGCAAGCATTCAACGCTCCAACTATGAAGTGGTACAAGATGAGGCCGATGAGTTTGCAATGAAGGAAGATGAAGAACCTCGTGAGCTTTATCGGAGAGTAACCAAACTCGCGGTCTCACTACGAGATCACGGGAGCAAGGACACGGATGACAATTGGATCAAGCGCAAATTCCTCAAGGCAATGATGCCCTATCACAAGGCCATGTCCTCCGTCATTCGTCAAGACCGGTGAAAGTGCAACTATCCCTAGGTGGTTTTGGTAATTCATAACAACATATAGCTCACTGAGCTAATGCTATTCCAAGATGACTATTTCAGGAAAGCTCAATGATTGGCATGGCATGGATGTGAAAGTGGAACCCTCAAAATGCTAAGGACAAAGGATTGGCTCAAGCTCAAAAGCTCAAGACTCTTCATTTTATATTTTAGTGATCCAAGATCACATTGAGTCTTTAGGAAAAGCCAATACTATCAAGGAGGGATGAGGTGTTGCTTAATGAGCCTCTTGCTTCATGTGCTTAGTGATATGCTCCAAAACCCTCAACTACTTTCCCATATCCACATATGACCTAAACCCTAAGCCAAACTCGGTCCTACCGATTCTTTCTATCCGGCGCCACCGAGTTTCACTTGTCATAAGCCACTGCCAAACCCTAGCAATTCGGTTCTACCGATAGGGATCTCGGTCTCATCGAGATTGGATTGCAAACTCTCTGTTTCCCTTTCGTAACTTTTCGGTCTCACCGAAAGAGCAAATTGGTCCCACTGAGATTGCAATGTAAACTCTTTGTTTCCCTTTTGTAACTTTTCGGTCTCACCGAAAGAGCAAATCAGTCCCACCGAGTTTGCCTGACCAACTCTCTGGTTAGCTTATTACCAAACTCGGTCTCACCGAGTTTGTGTAATCGGTCTCACCGAGATTACGTTATGCCCAAACCCTAACCATATCGGTCCTACCGAGTTGCATGTCAGTCCCACCGAAAATCTCTAACGGTCACTAGGTTTACCTTTTCGGTCCGACCGAGTTTGTTGATTCGGTCCCACCGAGATTGGAAAACTGTGTGTAATGGTCGGATTTTGTGTGGAGGCTATATATACCCCTCCACCTCCTCTTCACTCATGGAGAGAGCCATCAGAACACATACATAATTTCCTACTCATATGTTCTGAGAGAGAACCACCTACTCATGTGTTGAGACCAAGATATTCCATTCCTACCATATGAATCTTGATCTCTAGCCTTCCCAAGTTGCTTTCCACTCAAATCTTCTTTCCACCAAATCCAAATCCTATGAGAGAGAGTTGAGTGTTGGGGAGACTATCATTTGAAGCACAAGAGCAAGGAGTTCATTACCTACACACCATTTGTTACTTCTTGGAGAGTGGTGTCTCCTAGATTGGCTAGGTGTCACTTGGGAGCCTCCGACAAGATTGTGGAGTTGAACCAAGGAGTTTGTAAGGGCAAGGAGATCGCCTACTTCGTGAAGATCTACCGCTAGTGAGGCAAGTCCTTCGTGGGCGATGGCCATGGTGGGATAGACAAGGTTGCTTCTTCGTGGACCCTTCGTGGGTGGTTGCTTCTTTGTGGACCCTTCGTGGGTGGAGCCCTCCGTGGACTCGCGCAACCATTACCCTTCGTGGGCGGAGCCCTCCGTGGACTCGTGCAACCATTACCCTTCGTGGGTGGAGCCCTCCGTGGACTCGCGCAACCGTTACCCTTCGTGGGTTGAAGTCTCCATCAACGTGGATGTAGGATAGCACCACCTATCCAAACCACGGGAAAAACATCCGTGTCTCCAATTGCGTTTGAATTCTCCAAACACTTCCCTTTACATTCTTGCAAGTTGCATGCTTTACTTTCCGCTGCCAATATACTCTTTGCATGCTTGCTTGAATTGTGTGATGATTGCTTGACTTGTCCTACAATAGCTAAAAACTGCCAAGAACTAAAATTGGGAAAAGGTTAAGTTTTTATTTGGTCAAGTAGTCTAATCACCCCCCTCTAGACATACTTTCGATCCTACAACCGGACTTCCACACTTTGACCTCAAGCGAAGTGTTGGATGAGTTTGTGGCCATGAACATTTTGGACAAGACCGCCGACAATGCGGTGCTCCGTTCTCAACGGGCAAAGAAGACTAACCTTGCATTGAAGGCCAAGCTCACCGTGGAAGAAGAAGAAGAGGAACAAGAGGAGAGCAACCCCGAAGATACGAAGTATGCATATAATGAACACATGGCACTTGCTTCAAGGCAATTTTGGAGCAAGAAGAACTCGAGGCCAAACTTTAGCAAAAACAACTCGAGTGGCATGAGGGGCAAGCAACGTGTAAGGACTTGCTACAATTGCGGCAACGTGAGTCATTTCGTTGCGGAATGCCTGTATGAGAATAGGGAAGACAATGGTGGCAAGCTCATCCGAAAGGACAAGGCCCAGTCATTCCCCAACAAGAACAACTTCACCAAGAAGACTCCTCCCAAGGCTTTGGTTGTGCAAGAAGAGTACAATGAGGATGATGAAGATGATGAAGATGATGAGTCGGTTGCCATGGCCTCCGTTGCCATTGCAACGACGTCATGGGTGTCTCTCTTTGACTCACCCAATGAGAGCATCACCGCCAAGTGCCTCATGGCTAAAGCCACCAACAAGGTAACCCCCAACATCAAAACTACCATCATTACTCATCCTTCCCCAACGGATAGCATTAATGAACTTGAGGGAGCTAATGTGGAGGCTAACGAGTTTGAGGCCTTTATGGGAAAACTCAACGGAAAATCCAAGAAGCACTTTGTTGCTCTCTTGGAACAACTTGGTGAAGCCAATGACATGATCGAGGCTCACGAAGACACCATCACTAAGATGGAAGGGAATAGTCGTGACTATGCCGATGAGATTTCAGATCTTTCCAATGCTCTTGAGGAAGAGCATGGTCTACGTTTGGCTCTTGAGGAGTCACACAACGTTGATCATTCTAAGTTAAAGAAAGATTATGATCATGTCCTCATAGTTTCTCATGTGCTAAACTCCGAGAAGGCCGAACTTGAGGTTGATCTTGCTAGACTCAAAGAGGAGTTTGATCTACTTGACAAGGCTCACAAGGTCTTGAAGGGTGCTCATGCTAGCCTCAAAGAGTCTCATGATCAACTTCAAGTAAAGCTAACCAAGGAAAAAGCCACTTTCCCTCGTATGATGTTAATTGATAATGCAAATGCTACTAACCCGTGTTGTGAGCATGTGCATCTCGTTGAGGAGAACGCTAAGCTAAAGGGACAACTTGAGAGAGGTCTTGCAACTTGCATACAAGGCAAAAAGAACCTCAACGATCTCTTGATCAACCAAAACGGGGTTGTGGCCAAGGAAGGGGTTGGGTACGTGCCCGACTCCAAGAACAAGAAGAAGAATGACAAGACCAAACGACCTCCTCCTCTCATGCAAACCTTTGTGAAGGAGGGAGAGAGTGCCTCCGAGGAGAAGAAGAAGAACAATGTCAAGAAGGGCAATGTCACCCCTCCCAACAAAGCCGGCGATTTTAATCCTTCTTATGTGTTATGTCGTGCTAGTGATGGGCATGTTTATGCCAAATTTGTTGGTTCTCTTCATGAGTACATTGAATGGTCTATTTGGGTTCCAAAGACCCTTGTTACTAACATAAAAGGACCCATTGCAAAATGGGTACCTAAAACCAAGCATTGATCTCTTGTAGGTGTTTGCTTCCGGTGGTGGATCATGGTTGCTCGATAGCGGAGCTACAAATCATATGACCGGAAGCAAGGACTTGGTGGTGGACGTGCACAAGGTTCCATCTATGCCCACCTATGTCGAGTGGGGTGACGCCTCATCTTCTAAGGTATTGGGACTTGGCAAGGTGGTCATCTCTCATGATCTCACGATCGAGAAGGTCATGCTTGTTGAGTCCCTTGCATACAATTTACTTTCCGTTCGTCAACTTGCAATCATGGGCTTTGCCACTTTCTTTGATATCGATACCGTGGCCCTCTTGTGGAGCAAGACTCTTAAAGTAGCTTTTGTTGGGCATGTCGAGAACGGTCTATATGTGATTAACTTTTCGGAGCGACCCACTAAGACCGCGACATGCCTAATGGCTAAAATTGATGTGGGATGGCTTTGGCATCGCCGTTTAGCCCATGTCAATATGAGATCTTTGCAAAGTCTCCTCAAGGGGGACCATGTCCGTGGACTAACGAATGTTAGTTTTGCTAAAGATCGTGCTTGCAGTGCCTGTATCGAAGTAAAGCTACATGAGAAGGCTCACCCTCCCACGACGATCATTTATTCGAAGAGGCCTTTGGAGCTCCTTCACATGGATCTCTTTGGGCCTCCATCTTTCGATAGTCTTGGAGGTAGGAAGTATTGCTTGGTGATTGTGGATGACTACTCAAGGTACACCTGGGTGTATTTCTTCAAGAGGAAGAGTGAGACCCAACAAACCGTCATTGACTTTGCAAATGAAGCACAACGTCAACACAATGCAAAGATCTTGACAATAAGAAGTGATAACGGCACCGAGTTCAAGAACTACACCTTGGATGAATTTCTTAGTGATGAGGGAATCAAGCATCAATATTCCGCACCCTACACCCCTCAACAAAACGGTGTTGCGGAGAGGAAGAACCGGACGTTGATGGATGCGGCAAGGACCATGATGGCGGAGTTCAAGTCTCCGTACAACTTTTGGGCCGAAGCCATCAACACCGCGTGTCATGCATCCAATCGGCTCTACCTCCGCAAGGGCTTGAACAATACTCCATATGAGATACTCACCGGTAACAAGCCCAATCTCAAGTACTTCCGGGTATTCGGGTGTAAGTGTTTCATTCTCAAGAAAGGTGTTCGGTTGTCTAAATTTGAGGCTAGAGCTTATGAGGGCATATTTGTTGGCTATGCTACAAACTCTCATGCTTACCGTGTCCTCAATAAATCCACGGGACTTTTTGAGGAGACGTGTAATGTGGAGTTTGATGAGAATAACGGCTCCCAAGTGGAGCAAAGTGGCACTTGTGATGTAGGTGATGAAATTCCTCCCCAAGCCATAAGAAGAATGGGTGTTGGCTTTATCCTACCCATTGAGGAACCCCTTGTGGCCGAAGGAGAAGGACAAAGCTCCACTCAAGTGGAGCCATCACCAACCTAAGGCCCACATGCTTCCGAAGAACAATATGAAGGCCCTCATCCTTAAGAACATGGCCAAGGGCAAGATCATGCTCAAGACGGTGTAATCACATCAAGTGATGCCCAAGGTCAAGTTTTCTCCTCCGAGCAAGTTCAAGAACAAGAACAAGCCCAAGACAACGCTCAAGATGATCAAGTGACCACTCCTCATCTCACCTCCGAGGAGGAATTAGAGCGTCGTGCCGCCAAGGTTGCTTCCAAGCTCTCCACCAAGGATCATCTCATGACGAATGTGCTTGGAAGCTTAAGAAAGGGGGTAAGCACTCGTAGACAATTAGCAAATTATTGTGAGCATCACGCATTTGTCTCTTATGTGGAACCCCACAAGGTCTATGAAGCGCTAGAAGATTCAGATTGGCTCAATGCCATGCATGAAGAACTCAACAACTTCGAGCGCAACAAAGTGTGGAGATTGGTGCCAAGACCGACTGGGAATCACAATGTCATAGGAACCAAGTGGATATTCAAGAACAAGCAAGATGCCCATGGGATTATCATTCGCAACAAGGCTCGTTTGGTAGCACAAGGCTACTCCCAAGTCGAGGGTATCGACTACGGTGAAACCTTTGCTCCCATTGCTCGTCTTAAATCCATTCGCATGTTGATTGCATATGCTTCTCATCATAACTTTAAGTTACGACAAATGGATGTGAAGAGTGCTTTTCTTAATGGTCCTATTAATGAATTGGTTTACGTCAAGCAAGCCCCCGGGTTCGAGGATCCCTACTTTCCCGATCATGTGTATCAACTCGATAAGGCACTCTATGGCCTTAAACAAGCCCCACGTGCGTGGTATGACCACCTTACCGAGTTGTTACAAGACCGTGGTTTTGAAGTTGGGCTAATCGACCCCACTCTTTTTACTAAGAAGGTCAAAGGGGAGTTGTTTGTGTGCCAATTATATGTTGATGATATTATCTTTGGTTCTCCTAACAAAGCTTTCAATGAGGAATTTGCCGCTCTCATGACCTCAAAGTTCGAGATGTCCTCCATGGGAGAGTTGAAGTTCTTTCTAGGGTTCCAAGTGAAGCAAAGAAGAGAAGGAACCTTCATCAATCAATCCAAATACACTCAATACATGCTCAAGAGATTCAAGCTAAGTGACGTCAAGCCGGCCTCCACTCCAATGCCTACCAAGTGCCAACTTCACTTCCCAATGGTAAAGTGGTGGATCAAAAGGTATATCGTTCCATGATTGGATCCTTGATTTACCTTTGTGCATCTAGACCGGACATCATGTTGAGTGTGGGAATTTGTGCACGGTTTCAAGCCGCACCTAAGGAAAGTCACTATGTGGCGGTCAAACGTATATTTAGATATTTGGCTCATACCCCAAACTTTGGCTTATGGTACCCAAGAGGATCAAACTTCAAGCTTGTAGGGTACTCGGATTCCGATTGGGCGGGAGACAAAGTGGATAGGAAGTCCACTTCCATAGGGTGCCAATTCCTTGGCTGCTCTTTGGTAAGTTGGTCTTCCAAAAAGCAAAGTTGTGTGTCTCTCTCATCCATTGAGGCGGAGTATGTTGCCGCCGGTAGTTGTTGTGCACAACTCCTATGGATGAGGCAAACTTTAAAGGATTACGGTGTCACTTGTGACAAAGTGCCTCTTTGGTGTGATAATGAAAGTGCCATCAAGATCTCTCTCAACCCGGTGCAACACTTCAAGACGAAGCATATTGAGATTCGGCCACTTCATCCGGGATCACATTAGGCGAGGAGAGATCGAGTTCAACTATGTCAACACTCATGACAACCTTGCAGATATTTTCACGAAGCCCTTGGATGAAGCAAGATTTCGCGAGTTAAGGCATGAGCTAAATATCATTGATTCGAGCAATGTGGCTTGAACCCTTGCACACCCCACCACGCTCAATTTGTTGTCTAGTTGAGGTGTAGGCATGGACATAGGGGGAGTGTTGTTCTCTCAATGAACTCTCCCTCCCCATTATGCATAAATTGATCAAGTCTTTCACTTTAGCCATTGTTGATGGTACTTGTGCTTCAAAGACGAGTTTTGGTCATGGGCCCAAGGTTAAAATCTTCGCGGCGCCATACCTCTTAACTCAAACATAGGTGGCCTCGGCCACCGCCCTCTTTCGAAGAGGTGTGTTGTTTCTCGTGTGCTCGTGTGCTCTTTTTTCTTGCCGTTTTGCTTTTCCCTCGAGCTAAAAGCCGTGTTTGTTTAGTTGTCGTGGCGTGCTGGGCGGTACTACCGCTGGTGGTGCGCGGTACTACCACTCGTAAGCGGTACTACCGTCCCCAGCACGGTATTACCGCTGAGGGACGGGACCAGGGGGTTAAGTCGGGGCAGGGGAGGTTTCTTCTCCCCCATACCCATTCACTTCACCTCCTCTTTTCTCTTCCTCTCTCCAGCCTCCACTCACCACGGGAGGGCTCCAGCGGATCTCCGTCTCCGGGGCGTCCCTCTCCATTTCCTTTGGTGGAGTCGATCCCCACCTCGTTCTCTTGCTATGGATGCCGGTATTGCCCCCGTTCCTTCTTTCCTTTTGTCTCGTTTTCAGATCTTGTTTCTTAGGGGCAATGGTGGTTGCATCTCTAGATTTTTGGCTAAATCTAGGCTTGAGTTGGTTGGAGAAGGCAACTAGACTATCTCGATTAGAGTTTGGTGGGTATATTTTTGAATTTGGTAGGCCAGTAGTGCCGGATCTGACCACGGTAGTAGGAAACCGCTGTTTCACCGCCTCGTGCTATAGAAAACTGCTGTTTCTCCGCCTCGAGCAGTACTACCGCTCTCATTGGAGCGGTACTACCGCTTGACCTCGAGCGGTACTACCGCTCTCTTTGGGGCGGTACTACCGCGGGCATGTCACGGTACTACCGCTGCATGCCAAATTCCATCATTTTCCTGCCTTACCTTGATCATTTTTGTTGAGTTTGTTGGCTTATGCTCGTTCTTTCTGGTTGTTTTGCGTGTTCTTGTGTTTGGCTCCAGGTGATGACCATTCCGAGCAGCAAGGTCGCCGTATCAACCCCGGGCGTGCTACATCAAAATGCTACCGCACCTCAGAGCCAGCCGGTGGTTCCTCGAGCACCCAACCGCCTCCAGCAAGTGCATCTGCAAGTGTTCCTCCACCTCCTCAGCAATCGAAGCGATCCGCCAACAAGCCAAAGGGGAAGACTGTGACTAAGATGACCAACAAGGAGTTTTGGGAGAAGCGTCGCCGCAACCCCTATGCGGTGGACCAAGAACCCACTTTGGTCAACCGCCCGTTCTGGAACCGTTTTCAGTTTGCCATCTACTTTGATGTGATCAAGGCCAAGAAGAATCTTTTTGTTGATGTTTTCTCCATTGACACTGATGCTATGGAGAAGGACCCGGAGTACTTTGGCGAAGCCCTTCAGATGTGCACTCAGCTGAACATTCTCAGGATCATGCAATTCAACAAGGATTTTGATGCGGATTTGGTGGCTCAATTCTATGCCACCGTCCATCTTGGGACGGATGTCGACAGGACACTGACATGGATGACCAATGGCAAGCTGCTTTCTGTCAAGTGGAAGACTTTCATGGAGTTACTTGATGTGGTGGATCACGGGCTTGAGACTCCTGTCGGTTTCCGCCCTCACCGCAATGCTACGTCCACCCACAAGCAAGCCCTTTGGCCCTACTGCACTGTGAAAGTTCACCCAGTAACTGAGAAGAAGACCTATGAACTGTCTTCGTATCTGGACATTCTTCATCGCATCTTCCGTGAGACTCTCTTCCCTCGGATCAGGAATCTGGATATGGTCCACTCCTACCTCGTGGACATGCTCCTTTTCTGTCAGCATGAGAAGGAAGCAAGCACTAGAGAGAGCCTGGATATTTCTCATGTCATGTGGTCTGAACTTCTCTCTGCCGTGTCTAAGTGCAAGTGCCCTATATATGGTCCATTCATCATGAGGCTCATTGAGAGGGCCTAGGCACAGACTTATCCTAGAGTGTTGCTAGAAACTAGAGACTTGGTTTCTCATGAGATTAAGCGTCTGAGGAAGAAGGACAATTGGACAGCGCCTCACACAGGGGTCCATCTGCTACCGCTACCACAGGGGGTCCGTCTGCTGCTGCTGCCATGGGGGATCCGTCTGCTGCTGCTGCTGCTGCCATGGGGACCGAGGGTGGGGCTGCTACTGATGATCATGAGGAGGACTTTGGCCCCTCTAGTACAGAACCGTCATGGGCATAGAAGCTTAAGCGCAAGATGAAGAAGCTTTTCTGCATGGAGTCTCATGGTCAGTACATGACTCATGTGGCGGAGAAGCATGCCAGGACGCGCCACAAGGAGCTCATGCGTCAGTTGGGAGAAACAGTTGCCAGTGGGTCTGAGGGTCAGATCACTGAAGAGGAGGAATGGATTCATCAGCATTTCCCTTGGACCGACTCCGATGCCGAGCAGTTTTCGACCCACGATGAAGATGCAGAGATGTGATGTTCGAGATCTTCATCTTGCCATCACCTGGAGTCGTAGCGTCACTCTTTGCCCTTTTTGGTGTCTCGCTGCCAAAGGGGGAGAGAGTGTAGGGATTTGTGTTTGTTTGCCGTGCTTTGAGTCGTCTTGTGGTTCTTGTGTGTTCTCTGGGTGTCTTTATTTGGTTTGGTTTGGTGTGAGACCTAAGTTCTAGACATATGGTGTGAGACATATGCTCCCTATCGCTACCTTATTACTTATGTCTATTCAGAGTACTGTAGTTTATTATGAGATGCATGCTTGTCCTGTTTATTCTCTTCTCTCATATATCCTGTGCTTAGTATTGTTGGACTATAAAATATAGGGGGAGTGTTGATCCGAATGTGTGTGTCGTGCCATATCTAGGTGCACACATTCTGAGGGAGCCCGTCTATATTTTGTAGTTCTTAGTTTTCTTCGTTTTATTTCTTTTCCTTGCGCAAATCCCTAGTTGTCATCAATCCACCAAAAAGGGGGAGATTGTTACGGCATATCTCTCTCAAGGTAGTTTTGGTGATTGATGACAACATGTTTGCGGACTAATCTTGTGCTTTGAATAATTCACAGATTCTCCCCTGGCACGAGACGCTTTCTTCCCTTCGGAGTGTATTTCAAGACGGTGTAGCTCTTTCGTTTCTTTCTCGGTGGACTAGTTGCGTAGAGGGCACCGTACTATCAAGAGGGGGTCCGCTGGGGTATTACATGGGTGGAATCATCACGTACACATCAGCTTCTCACCCTCCGAGCATCTCCATTCCATTGAAGAGATCTCTCCTCTCTTCCTTGTCCTATCTGGGTCCAAGCGGTAGTACCGCGCAACCCAGCGGTAGTACCGCTGAGGAGCCAAGTGGCAGTACCGCTCCACAGCGGTAGTACCGCCCGTGGCTCCACAGCAGTAGTATTGCTGGGGTGCCTGGCACCTCCGCCTTGTCCTCAGCATCTTTGAGAGATTCTCTCTCTCTCTCTTCTGCACCCTAGCGGTAGTACCACACTGCCAGCGGTAGTACGGCCGAAGGGTCACAAGCCGCAGTACCGCTCCACAGCGGTAGTACCGCCCGTGACCCCGCTGTCGTAGTACCGCCGGGCAGTCTGGCTCCTACCGCCTCGATTCGAGAGGTCTTTTTCTCGTGTCGGGTTTTGCGGCAGTAGTTGCGGTTGTAGAGGCGGTAGTACCGTTCCAGGAGTGGCAGTACCGTCCCTACCACCGTGGTAGTACCGCGTTTGGGTCCTTTCCCTACTAGTCTCCTTAGCGCGGCAGTACCGCTGGCTGGCGCGGCAGTAGCGCTGTCCTGGCGGTAGTACCGCCCCTCTCAGCGGTAGTACCGCCCTGTGCGGGGCTGGTTGGTGGGGGGCAACGGTTGGATTGTTGCCCCCACTATAAAAGGGAGTCCCCTTCTTCTCTTTCACCTACCTCTTCCTCCCCCAAGCTCCATTTATTGCTCAAGCTCCATTAAATGCTCCAAGCTCCATTTTCGCCCGATCTATCTCTCTAGCCAATCAAACTTGTTGATTTGCTCAGGAGTGGTTGAGAAGGCCCCGATCTGCACTTCCACCAAGGGATTTTTGATTCCCCCGCTCATCCCTAGCAGATCTTGTTACTCTTGGGTGTTTGAGCACCCTAGACGATTGAGGTCACCACGGAGCCATAGTCCATTGTGGTGAAGCTTCGTGGTCTTGTTGGGAGCCTCCGATTAAGTTGTGAAGATTGCCCCAACCTTGTTTGTAAAGGTTCGGTCACCGCCTTCAAGGGCACCAATAGTGGAATCACGGCATCTCGCATTGTGTGAGGGCGTGAGGAGAATACGGTGGCCCTAGTGGCTTCTTGGGGAGCATTGTGCCTCCACACTGCTCCAACGGAGACGTACTTCCCCTCAAAAGGAGGAACTTCGGTAACACATCCTCGTCTTCACCGGATCCACTCTTGGTTATCTCTTACCTTTACTTGTGCAAGCTCTTTAGTGTTTCTTCCCTTGCTTGCTTGTATGCTTGTTGTTATTGCATCATATAGGTTGCTCACCTAGTTGCACATCTAGACAACCTACTTTGATGCAAAGTTTAATTTGGTAAAGAAAAGTAAAAATTGGTAGTTGCCTATTCACCCCCCCCTCTAGTCAACCATATCGATCCTTTCAATGTTTTCTATGGCACCTACATCTGTTGAATAGGAAGTTAATGATAGTGATCATGAAGCTTCGGATCAAGTTGCTATCGAACCTCGTAGGTCGACAAGGATATGTACTACTCCTGAGTGGTACGGTAATCCTGTCTTAGATATCATGTTGTTAGACAACAATGAACCTACGAGCTATGGAGAAGCGATGGTGGGCCCGTATTCTGACAAATGGTTAGAAGCCATGAAATCCGAGATAGGATCCATGTATCAGAACAAAGTATGGACTTTGGTGGACTTGCCCGATGATCGGCAAGCCATTGAGATAAATGGATCTTTAAGAAGAAGACGGACGTGGGCGGTAATGTTACCGTCTATGAAGCTCGACTTGTGGGAAAGAGTCTTTTCACAAGTTCAAGGAGTTGACTGCGATGAGAATTTCTCACCCGTAGTGATGCTTAAGTCCATCGGAATCATGTTAGCATTAGCTGTATTTTTCGATTATGAAATCTGACAGATGGATGTCAAAAACAAGCTTTCTTACCAGTTTTCGTAAGAAAGAGTTGTATGTGATACAATCAAAGTTTTGTCGATCCTAAGGATGCTAAAAGGTATGCTAGCTCCAGCGATCCTTCTATGGACTAGAGTAAGCATCTTGGAGTCAGAATATATGATTTGATGGAGTGATCAAAGCTTTTAGGTTTATACAATGTTTGCTAAAAACTTGTATTTACAATAAAGTGAGTGGGAGCACTACAACATTTCTGATAAGTATATGTGGATGACATATTGTTGATCCGAAATAATGTAGAATTTCTGGAAAGCATAAACGGTTGTTTGAAGAGTGATTTTCAAAGGAAGACCTGGATAAAGCTGATTACATATTGGGCATCAAGATCTATAGAGATAGATCAAGACGCCTGATGATACTTTCAAAGAACGCACACCTTGACATGATTTTGAAGGAGTTCAAAATAGATCAGTCAAAGAAGGGATTCTTACCTGAGTTGTAAGGTGTGAAGTTGAGTAAGACTCAAAGCTTGACCACAACAGAAGAAAGAGTAAGTACGAAGGTCGTCCCCTATGCTTTTGTCAGAGGCTCTATACGGTATGCCATGCTGAGTACCGCACCTAATGTGTGCCTTGCCACATGTCTGGCAAGAGGGTGCAAAGGTGATCTAGGAGTGGATCACCAGATAGTGGTCAAAATTATCCTTAGAAGAATAAGGAAATGTTTCTCGGTTATGGAGGTGATAAAGAGTTCGACGTAAAGAGTTATGTCGATGCAAGCTTAACACCTATCGGGATAGCTCTGAGTAGAGATACCGGATACGTATAATGGAGCAACAATTTGGAATAGCTCCAAGTGGAACGTGGTAGCAGCATCTACGATATGACATAAAGTTTTGCGAAATACATAGGGATCTGAATATTGCAGACCCGTTGACTACAACCTCTCTCACAAGCATAACATGATCAAACCCAGAACTCATTGAGTGTTAATCACATAGTGATGTGAACTAGATTATTGACTCTAGTAAACTCTTTGGATGTTGGTCACATGGCGATGTGACCTGTGAGTGTTGATCACATGGCGATGTGAACTAGATTATTGACTCTAGTGCAAGTGGGAGACTATTGGAAATATGCCCTAGAGGCAATAATAAATTAGTTATTATTATATTATATTTCATTGTTCATGATAATCATTTATTATCCATGCTAGAATTGTATTGATAGGAAACTCAGATACATGTGTGGATACATAGACAACACCATGTCCCTAGTAAGCCTCTAGTTGACTAGCTCGTTGATCAATAGATGGTTACGGTTTCCTGACCATGGACATTGGATGTCATTGATAACGGGATCACATCATTAGGAGAATGATGTGATGGACAAGACCCAATCCTAAGCCTAGCACAAGATCGTGTAGTTCGTATGCTAAAGCTTTTCTAATGTCAAGTATCATTTCCTTAGACCATGAGATTGTGCAACTCCCAGATATCGTAGGAGTGCTTTGGGTGTGCCAAACGTCACAACGTAACTGGGTGGCTATAAAGGTGCACTACGGGTATCTCCGAAAGTGTCTGTTGGGTTGGCACAAATCGAGATTGGGATTTGTCACTCCGTGTAACGGAGAGGTATCTCTGGTCCCACTCGGTAGGACATCATCATAATGTGCACAATGTGACCAAGGAGTTGATCACGGGATGATGTGTTACGGAACGAGTAAAGAGACTTGCCGATAACGAGATTGAACAAGGTATCGGGATACCGACGATCGAATCTCGGGCAAGTATCGTACCGATAGACAAAGGGAATTGTATACGGGATTGATTGAATCCTTGACATCGTGGTTCATCCGATGAGATCATCATGGAGCATGTGGGAGCCAACATGGGTATCCAGATCCCACTGTTGGTTATTGACCGGAGAGTTGTCTCGGCCATGTCTGCATGACTCCCGAGCCCGTAGGGTCTACACACTTAAGGTTCGATGACGCTAGGGTTATAGGGAATAGATGTACGTGGTTACCGAATGTTGTTCGGAGTCCCGGATGAGATCCCGGATGTCACGAGGAGTTCTGGAATGGTCCGGAGGTAAAGATTTATATATGGGAAGTCATCATACGGTCACCGGAATAATTCGGGGGGGTTACCGGTATTGTACCGGGACCACCGAAGGGGTTCCAGGGGTCCACCGGGAGGGTCCACTGCCCCGGAGGGCCCTATGGGCTGTGTGTGGAGAGGGACCAGCCCCTTAGTGGGCTGGGCGCCTCCCCCCTAGGGCCCGCGTGCCTAGGGTTTGGGGGAACCCTAAAGGGGGCGCCCCCCTTGCCTTGGGGGCAAGGCAACCCCCTGGCCGCCGCCCCCTCCTCATATTGGATCTGAGGGGGCCGGCCCCCCTCTCCCTTGCCCCTATATATATGTGGGGGGTGGGAGGGCAGCCGCACCCAAGTTCCTGGCGCAGCCCTCCCCCTCTCCCAAGTCCTCCTCCTCTCCCGCGGTGCTTGGCGAAGCCCTGCAGGATTGCCACGCTCCTCCTTCACCACCACGCCGTCGTGCTGCTGCTGGATGGAGTCTTCCCCAACCTCTCCTTCTCCCCTTGCTGGATCAAGGCGTGGGACGTCACCGGGCTGCACGTGTGTTGAACGCGGAGGCGCCGTTGTTCGGCGCTTAGATCGGAATCAACCGCGATCTGAATCGCTGCGAGTACGACTCCTTCATCCGTGTTCTTGCAACGCTTCCGCTTAGCGATCTACAAGGGTATGTAGATGCACTCCCCTTCCCCTCGTTGCTAGATTACTCCATAGATTGATCTTGGTGATGCGTAGAAAATTTTAAATTTCTGCTACGATCCCCAACAGTGGCATCATGAGCTAGGTCTATGCGTAGTTTCTATGCACGAGTAGAACACAAGTTGTTGTGGGCGTCGATTTTGTCAATTTACTTGCCGTTACTAGTCTTATCTTGATTCGGCGGCATCGTGGGATGAAGCGGCCCGGACCGACCTTACACGCTTACGTGAGACTAGGTTCCACCGACTGACATGCACTAGTTGCATAAGGTGGCTAGCGAGGTGTCTGTCTCTCCCACTTTAGTCGGATCGGATTCGATGAAAAGGGTCCTTATGAAGGGTAAATAGAAATTGGCATATCACGTTGTGGTTTTGGCGTAGGTAAGAAACGTTCTTGCTAGAAACCTATAGCAGTACACACCCGATATGATTTACCTAATATGTAATCCAACTCTTGCCGTTTCTGGTGTTAAGTTATTTTATTTTCCCGGGTTCGGGTTTTTGTCTCCATGTGTTGTTGTCATGGTTTTGAATCTCATATCATGTCATCATGTGCATTGCATTTGCATACGTGTTCATCTCATGCATTCGAGCATTTTCCCCGTTGTCCGTTTTGCATTCCGGCGCTCCGTTCTCCTCCGGTGGTCATTTCTACCTTTTTTTCGTGTGTGGAGATTAAACATTTCCGGATTGGACCGAGACTTGTCAAGCAGCCTTGGTTTACTACCGGTAGACCGTCTGTCAAATTTCGTACCATTTGGATTTCGTTTGATGCTCCAACGGTTAACCGAGGGACCGAGAAGGCCTCATATGTGTTGCAGCCCAACACCCTTCCAATTTGGCCCAAAACCCACCAAAACCCTCTCCATCATCTAGAACGTTCGATCACGATCGCGTGGCCGAAAACCGCACCTCATTTGGACACTCCTAGCTCCCTCTATGCCTATAAATACCACCCCCTCCGAAATCCACGTTTCTTCTTCCCCCGAAACCCTAAAAATCATCCTCTCCGCGCGGCCGGACACGTCCGCCGCTCCGCCCGGACCAATCGTCGTCCGCCACGTGTCCCAGCCGACGCCCCACATCGCCGCCGGCCCGTTCGGCCCGCAGCAGGCCCTCCCCGGCCCAAGAGCCGCGCCGCCCGCGCCCGCTTTTCCTTCCCCCGAGCCGGCGTCCACCTCGCCGGACTTCGCCTCGCGCCACCGCGCCCGCCATCGCCGGCCACCGCGCTTGCCATCGCCGGTCGCCGCGGCCACATCGCCACCTCGCTGCCCCCTGCCTCGCCGACGTCGCACCGCCACCCCGACGCTCCGTAGAGCCGCGCCGGCGACCCCTCTCGGCCCGGCGTCGGCGAGCGCCTCCGCACCGACCCCGTCCAAGGCGCCTCGTTCCCCTCCTCCTCCGGCCGGCTCCTTCCAATTCCGACGAACTCTTGCTACATGAACTCCGGCAAGGTGCTTCGGAATCCGTGCCAGATCCAGATCTGAGTTACCCCTCGGTTGACTTTTCTCAGAAAACCCTAATTTTATTGCCATGTTCATCGTGCCGTAACTTTGCATCTGTAGATCCGTTTTGGGCGTCTCAGAGAGCACATCATTTCATCTCATTGCATCATTTTCATTTGAGTTCATCTTGATGCCTGAAATGCTGTTGGAAGAGTGCTATTTGAGATAATTGTGAGATCTGCTGCTCCAAATAGCTATTTGTTATTTTTGCCATGATTATTGTGTGCATGATATGCCCCTGAGCTCTACATGTGTTTTGGTATATGCTTTGCCATCTTTCCAGAGATGCCATCCATGTATTTTTGCGATTTGTGTGGTGACTAGCACAGGCTTGCAAAGTGGTGCTCTCGTTAACGCTGATTTCAGGGACTTAGCAATTCCACTAAGTCCTTGATCCGTTCTTATCAATATGCCATATGTTCATGTTGTTTCCTAGTGATCTGTGCTTCTTTTGAGGATGATCAGTAAGGATGTTTTGTTAATATTGTAGTGCTCTATCCATCCATGTCTTTGTTTGCAATTATGGAGCACCCTAGCTTGAGTCAATCGAGCTCTACTTTTGCTATTTAGTGAATCTGGGCAGATTGTCTATTTGTTAGCGATTTTGCCAAGGATGTTGTAGTTGATCCGTGCATGCTATGTTATTGTTCTTGCCATGTCTAGTTTGTAAAATGTGTATTTTTGATGGGTGTATGCTTAGATTGTCATGCCTTGCTCTGTAGTGAGTGCATCAAGCTCGTAAACATGCCTACTTGATATCTGATTTGCATGCTCTAGTTTTTCACTAAGTCTGTGATCTTATTATGTTTTTGCCATGTTCACATGCTTGCAATTGTATTTTCTGATCCCTTTTGGCTCAAGGTCACCAAGGGACTTTTGTTAAGCTCTTTGAGTAGCTCCATGCCATGCTTTACTTTGCCATGTTAAGTTCCTGTAGCATATAGTTTTCTTGCTCCAAAGTGTGCTACCTGATCTGAAATTCCAGACAAGTGTTAATTTCACTAAGTCTGAAACTTGTTTACCAATTGCACTTTTGCCATGCTTGTTTGAACTTGTTAATGGATGAATTGGCCATAGCTCAGTGTTCATCTTTTGTTAAGCATTATGAATGGATCCCTGCCATGTATTTTTTTGCCATGTTTGAGTTCTGTAGCATGTTTGTCTTGTTGCATTTAGATGGCTACTTGCTGTATATTGTAGACCGGTGCCATATTTGTTTTGCTTGCCATTTCCAAACCGTGTCTCCGATTCCGGCGTTCTTTATATCGTTTTCAAGAGAAATCACGTCACCTTTCCAGTGGAACACTTGGATTTCCAAGTTGAGGCCAGGGTCAATCATTCTTTGTCAAATCTTGCATATGCATCACATCTCGCATCCCGCATAGCATACCCATGTTTGCATCATGTTGTTTGAGCTTTGCACGTGGTTGATTGTGTTCTTGTTGCTTGTTTATCTTGTTTGGGTAGAGCCGGGAGACGAGTTCGCTAACGAGGAGCCCGTTGAGTTTGCTTTCGAGGATCCAGTCAACTCTGACAACTTTGCAGGCAAGATGATCATACCCTCGAAATCACTTCTATCTTTGCTTTGCTAGATGCTCGCTCTTTTGCTATGCCTATGCTACGATGCCTACCACTTGCTTATCATGCCTCCCAAATTGCCATGTCAAACCTCTAACCCACCATGTCCTAGCAAACCGTTGATTGGCTATGTTACCGCTTTGCTCAGCCCCTCTTATAGAGTTGCTAGTTGCAGGTGAAGATTGGGACCGTTCCTTGTTGGAACATTATTTACTTGTTGGGATATCATTCTATTCTTGTTATCTTAATGCATCTATATACTTGGTAAAGGGTGGAAGGCTCGGCCTTTGCCTAGTGTTTTGTTCCACTCTTGCCGCCCTAGTTTCCGTCATATCGGTGTTATGTTCCCGGATTTTGCGTTCCTTACACGGTTGGTGATAATGGGAACCCCTTGATAGTTCACCTTGAATAAAACTCTTCCAGCAATGCCCAACCTTGGTTTTACCATTTTGCCACCTAGCCTCTTTTTCCCTTGGGTTTCCGGAGCCCGAGGGTCATCTTTATTTAAACCCCCCCGGGCCAGTGCTCCTCTGAGTGTTGGTCCAACCTGTCAGCTGCTGGTGGCCACCAGGGGCAACTCTGGGCTGGCCTACCCGTACCTAAGACAATCTGAGTGTGCCCTGAGAACGAGATATGTGCAGCTCCTATCGGGATTTGTCGGCGCATTCGGGCGGTGTTGCTGGATTTGTTTTAACTTCTCGAAGTGTCTTGTATAACCGGGATACCGAGTCTGATCGGAATGTCTCGGGAGAAGGTATATCCTTTGTTGACCATGAGAGCTTGTCATGGGCTAAGTTGGGACCCCCCTGTTGGGATTTGAACTTTCGAAAGCCATGCCCGCGGTTATGGGCAGATGGCAATTTGTTAATGTCTGGTTGTAGATAACTTGAACCTTAACTTAATTAAAATGAATCAACTGTGTGAGTTACCGTGATGGTCTCTTCTCGGCGGAGTCCGGGAAGTGAACACGGTGTTGGAGTAATGCTTGCCGCAGGTTGTTCTCTAGTTATTCGTGTCGCTTTGCCTTCTCTTCTCGCTCTCTTTTGCGAACAGGTTAGCCACCATATATGCTAGTCGCTTGCTGCAGCTCCACATATTACCTTGCCTTACCTATAAGCTTAAATAGTCTTGATCGCGAGGGTGCGAGATTGCTGAGTCCCTGTGGCTCACAGTTTACTTCCAAACCAGATGCAGGGCCTGATGACTCCGTTCCAGATGACGCGCTTGAGCTCAAGTGGGAGTTCGACGAGGACTCACGCCGTTACTATGTGTCTTTCCCTGATGATCAGTAGTGGTGCCCAGTTGGGGCGATCGGGACCGTGTCGCATGTTGGGTTGATCTTTTATTTTGGCACCATAGTCGGGCCATGAGTGATTGGATGATGTAATGCTATTTATGTACTTTGTTTGACGTGGCGAGTGTAAGCCAAATATGTACCTTCCCTTTTATTATCTATTTACATGGGATGTTGTGAGGATTGGCTTACTTGCGACATTGCTTTCAATGCGGTTATGCCTCTAAGTCGTGCTTCGACACTGTAGGAGATATAGCCGCATCGAGGGCGTTACAAGTTGGTAATCAAAGCCTTCCCGGACCTTAGGAGCCCCCACTGGATTGATCGTTTTTAGCAGCCGTTGTTGAGTCTAGAAAAATGTTTTGAGTCATTTAGGAATTATATATCGGAGAGTTTAGGAATTCTTTTTACTCCCCAGTCTCCATCGCTCTGGTAAGGCATCCTGACGTAGAGTTTTGAACTCTCTTCTCATATTTCACTAAAAAATTTTAGGATCACGCGGGTATCTTGGAATCGTCCGATGATTTGTGACGAGAACATTGTTCTTGGTGCCTCCTGTCATTTAGGGGTTGTGGCAGTGTCCCGGGGAGTTGAGCTCCGAGGTGTTGTCGTCACAATTTTATCGTTGCAGTTCTGGAATACCTGAGTTTAGTACGCCGACATCGAAAATCTTTTATGCATTGTTGGTGAGATAACCTCGACGCCACCCAGTACGGGCGGGAGTTCGGGAGTATTGCCATAACTTGTATAACGGATGCTTTTCGAAGGTTGAGGTAGATGGTTTCCGAAGGTTTCTTGGTTATGTGTTGAAGGATGGATACAGCCGGATATAGGATTTGCTAGATTTGGGTGAGATATTATGCTTCCCCTGTATCCCCAACACCTGATTGCATAACCGGAAAGGTTCGGGAGTTTCATAGGTGGGAATTCTAGTAGCTCTAGTTCTTCTTCCATGGATATTGGTTTGAGATTGGGATTTCTTACCGATTATTCGTTCTTGAGCCGTACCTTGTTGATTTATTTCTCTACCTAAATTCTAAGTGGCTTCTCAATTTATGGATATGTGACCATTTCAAGAGGAATGCATTCGTTCATTTTGTTCGGATGTGAAGACTATACGTTGCAATTTTCATTCCGTTGGATTCAGCTTCAATATTTGTCTATCAATGTGCTAATGGATATCAACCTCTTCAGGATGGCTCCTCCAACGCGCACGACTCCAAATCCTGATCCGCCACCACCTCCACCTCCTCCGGAGGCATGGCAAGCTGTGATGGCCGCAACCAATGCAAACACACAGTTGATCATGCAAATTCTCCAAGAGCGCAATCAAGGCAACCAAGGGAATCAAGGCAACAACCAGAATCACTTTGCTACACTCAACCAGTTCCTTGCTAACGGGCCAAAGACTTTCAGCAATTGTGTTGAGGCAACCGGTGCTGACGATTGGCTAGTGGATCTGTGCAAGCATTTCGAGTGCAGTAACGTCAGGCCTGAGGACTTTGTCAAGTTCGCTTCCTTCCAACTCAAAGATCAAGCTGCAGAATGGTTCCAGCAATACAAGGACTCCAGAGGTGGACGTGTTATCACCTGGGATGAATTCCGTCAAGATTTCCGAGCTCATCATATTCCCCAGAGCGTGGTTGAAAGCAAGCGTGAGGAATTCCGCAACCTGAAGCAAGGCTCTTTGTCTGTCTATGACTACAACAAGTTGTTCCAGAAGCTCGCCCGCTTTGCCAAGCAGGACGTACCTGATGAGAAGAGCATGATATACCAGTTCAGGGGTGGTCTCAAAGAAGAAATTCAGCTCGCTCTTGTTCTCTTTGAGCCCTTGAGGTACGATGAGTTCTACAACATGGCACTGAAGCAAGAGGCTGCTCAGTTGAGGTGTGATGCTTCCAAGAAGCGAGTCAGAGATGTTACTCCTTCTTCCTCTACTCAAGTGGCCAAGCAGCAGAAGTATTGGCTTCCTCCTCCCCCGTTCCGTCAGCCGTATCAGCAGAAGAGCAAAGGTGGCAGTGGTTCTTCCCACCCACCCGACCCTGGCTTTCAGAACAAGACTTCGTCTCAAGCTCCAAGATCGAGTGCTCCGTATCACCGTCCGCTTTCAGAGGTCACGTGCAACAAGTGCCAACAGAAGGGTCACTATGCCAACAAGTGTTTCAACCAGAGGCGTCTTCCTCCTCCTCCTCCTGTCAGATCGGCAAGTACAGCTGTGGTCAAGCATAGCCCCAAGTACGCCAAGGTCAATATGGTGAATGCAGCTCAGGCAGAGGATTCTTCAGATGTCATCATGGGTAACCTTCCTATTAATGATATTCCCGCAAGAGTTCTTTTTGACACTGGTGCATCGCATTGTTTCATCTCGAGACCTTTTGCATCTAAGCATGATTTTGTTACTCAAGTGTTGTCAAAACCGTTGGCTATTGTCTCTCCGGCCCGTCAAATGACATCTTGAGTATGCGTTCTGGATGTTACAATCACTTTGGGTGACTATAAGTTCTTGTCCTCTCCAAATGTTCTTGGTGACTCGGATATTGATCTTATTCTCGGAATGGATTGGCTTTCTAAGCACAAGGCTCAGCTTGATTGTGCAGCCAGGCAGATTCAATTGACTCATTCGTCTGAGGATGTTATTGTCTTTGCCGCTCGTGATGATACCATCCGTCTGTTTTCTCTCAATGAAAAGGGTGAACTCGATGCCATCTTGCAAATTCCAGTCGTTTGCGAATATCAAGACGTCTTTCCAGAAGAGCTTCCAGGAATGCCTCCGCACCGGCCAGTTGAATTCGTTATTGATCTTGAGCCTGGCACGGTACCTGTGTGCAAACGTCCTTACAAGCTCGAACCTGAAGAGTTGAAGGAGCTAAAGAAGCAACTCGATATTCAAGAGAAAATGGGTCTCATCCGGCCTAGTTCTTCTCCGTGGGGTTGTGGTGTTCTTTTTGTGAAGAAGAAGAAGGATGGAACGGACCAACTTTGTGTTGATTACCGTCCATTGAACAAGAAGACCATCAGGAACAAATACCCACTTCCCAACATCAATGAGCTGTTCGAACAACTCAAAGGTGCTCAAGTATTCTCCAAGCTTGATCTCCATATGGGTTATCATCAGATTCGAATCCGTGAGCAAGATATTCCCAAGACATCTTTCAGGACAAGCTATGGTTCATATGCATACACTGTCATGTCTTTTGGCCTCGTCAACGCTCCTCCGACTTTCTCTCGCATGATGAATTTCATCTTCAACGCCTACACCAATGACTTCGTTTTGGTCTATCTCGACGACATTCTAGTTTTCTCGAAGAACAAGGAAGATCATGCCAAGCACTTGCGTTTGGTACTCGATAAGCTCAGGGAACATTAGTTCTATGCCAAGTTCTCCAAGTGTGAATTTTGGCTCGATGAGGTTCTTTATCTTGGTCATATCATCTCTTCCAAGGGCATTGCCGTGAATCCTGAGAAGGTGTCTACAATTGTGAATTGGGAACCTCCTCAGAACGTGAAGCAACTCCGTAGCTTCCTCGGTCTCGCAAGCTATTGCCGAAGATTCGTTGAAAACTTTTCTAAGATCGCGAAGCCTCTCTCTAATCTCCTCCAGAAGCACGTCAAGTACGTTTGGTCTCCGGAGTGTGACATTTCTTTCAACACTTTGAAAGAGAAATTGATCACTGCTCCAGTTCTGGCTCCGCCTGATGAATCCAAGCCGTACGAGGTCTTTTGTGATGCCTCTCTCCAAGGTCTTGGCGCAGTTTTGATGCAAGAGAAGAAAGTTGTTGCTTATACCTCTCGCCAGTTGAAGCCTAATGAGAAGAACTATCCCACTCATGATCTCGAGTTGGCGGCAGTTGTGCATGCTCTTTTGACTTGGAGACATCTCTTACTGGGAAGAAAAGTGGACATTTTCACTGATCACAAGAGTCTCAAGTACATCTTCACTCAGCCTAATCTCAACCTCAGGAAAACTCGATGGGTTGAAATGATTCAAGAGTATAATCCGAGTATCGAGTATACTCCAGGCAAGGCCAATGTGATTGTTGACGCATTGAGCAGAAAGGCTTATTGCAACAGTCTGATTCTCAAGACTTATCAACCCGAGCTTTATGAAGCTTTCCGCAAACTTAATCTGCAAGTTGTTCCTCAAGGTTTCCTCGCCAACCTTCAAGTCTCTCCTACCTTGGAAGACCAGATTCGCCAATCCAGCTTCTTGATGCTATGGTGAAAAAGGTGAAGATTGGGATTGCCAAGAGCCAGCCCAAGTACAAGTGCTACCGCCTTGATGATAAGGATACTTTCTTCTTCGAGGATCGTATTGTTGTACCCAAAGGTGAACTTCGTAAAGTGATCATGAACGAGGCTCACAATTCTCTCCTCTCCATCCACCCTGGGAGCACGAAGATGTATCAGGACCTTAAGTAGGCTTATTGGTGGACTCGAATGAAGCGCGAGATTACTCAATTCGTGAATGAGTGTGATGTCTGCAGAAGAGTGAAGGCAGAACACCAAAGGCCAGCTGGTCTCCTCCAACCTCTTGCCATTCCAGAATGGAAGTTTGACCACATTGAAATGGACTTCGTGACTGGGTTTCCAAAGTCCAAGCGTGGCAATGATGCTATATTCGTTGTCATCGACAAACTCACCAAAGTGGCTCACTTTCTGCCTATCAAAGAGTCGATCACTGCAGCTCAATTGGCGGAACTCTATACCTCTCGGATTGTCTCTCTGCACGGTATTCCATAAGTGATCTCTTCAGACCGTGGCAGCATCTTTACCTCAAAGTTTTGGGATTCTTTTCAGAAGACCATGGGCACCAACATCCGCTTCAGCACAGCTTTCCATCCTCAAACTAGCGGTCAAGTCGAGCGTGTCAACCAGATTCTTGAAGATATGCTTAGGGCTTGTGTGATCTCCTTCGGCATGAAGTGGGAGGATTGTATTCCTTATGCTGAATTCTCCTACAACAACAGTTTTCAAGCAAGTTCGGGCAAGGCCCCATTTGAAATTCTGTATGGCAGGAAGTGTCGTACCCCTCTCAACTGGTCTGAAACCGGTGAACGTCAGCTTTTGGGTAATGACTTAATCACAGAGGCAGAGGAAATGTGCAAAGTCATTCGTGATAACCTCAAAGCAGCCCAATCCCGCCAGAAGAGCTACTATGATAGTAAGCACCGTGATTTGGTTTTCGAGATCGGAGATCATGTTTACCTCCGCGTCTCTCCTATGAAAGGTACTCGTCGCTTCGGTATCAAAGGGAAGCTTGCCCCTAGATACGTGGGACCTTTCAAGATTGTCAGCAAGAGAGGCGATCTCGCCTATCAACTCGAGCTTTCTTCAAATTTTGCAAATGTTCATGATGTGTTCCATGTCTCTCAGCTCCGAAAGTGCTTCAAGACTCCTGACCGCACCGTCAACTTCGAAGACATTGAGCTCCAAGAAGATCTCTCCTATCGTGAGCACCCAGTTGCTATTCTTGAAGAGACTGAACGCAAGACTAGCAATAAGTCAATCAAATTTCTCAAAGTCAAGTGGTCACACCATTCCGACCGTGAAGCTACCTGGGAACGCGAGGATCACCTCTGTTCTGAGTACCCGGCGTTCTTTCAGTCCTAGATCTCGGGACGAGATCCTTTCGTAGTGGTGGAGTGTTGTAACACCCCGATGTAACTTTCCCAATTTGTACTCCAACTCTTGCCGTTTCCGGCGTTAAGTTATTTTATTTTCTCGGGTTCGGGTCTTTGTCTCCGTGTGTTGTTGTCGTTGTCATGCATCTCATATCATGTCATCATGTGCATTGCATTTGCATACATGTTCGTCTCATGCATTCGAGCTTTTCCCCGTTGTCTGTTTTGCATTCCGGCGCTTCGTTCTCCTCCGGTGGTCATTTCTACCTTTCTTTTATGAGTGGGGATTAAACATTTCCGGATTGGACTGAGACTTGCCAAGCGGCCTTGGTTTACTACCGGTAGACCGCCTGTCAAGTTTCGTATCATTTGGACTTCGTTTGGTACTCCAACGGTCAACCGAGGGACCGAAAAGGCCTCGTGTGTGTTGCAGCCCAACACCCCTCCAATTTGGCCCAAAACCCACCTAAGCCTTCTCCATCATCTAGATCATTCGATCACGATCGCGTGGCCGAAAACCGCACCTCATTTGGACTCTCCTAGCTCCCTCTATGCCTATTTAAAGAACCCCCGAAAATCTCCTTCTCCTTCCTCCCGAAAAACCCTAGATCCACCCCTCGCGCCGCGCCGGACATTGTCCGTCCGGACCGGACGCGTCCGCGCCGCCACAGCCGCCCAATCGCGCGCCACCACATGGGAGCATGCCCACATCGTCGCGCCGCCACCCGCGCGGGCCCGCCAGGCCCACGTCGGGCCCCCGTGGCCCAGGGGAGCCGCGCCGCCCGCGCCCTTCCTCCTCCCCGACGCCCGTCGGCGCGCCGCCGTGGGACGCCGTCGCCGCCGCCGCCACCAACCCTCGTCGTCGGCCGCCCGAGACGCCGCCCGCGCCAACCGCGGCCACCTCGGCGTCCTTGCCCGCCGCCGCCGCCACGAGCTCCGGCCGGCCTCCTCCTTCCTCCGGCCACCGCGGCCCTCTACTCCGACGAAGATTCCGGCGGACCTCGGTTTCTGTGCACTGGATAAAGATCTGAAAATACCTCCTCGGGTTGACTTTTTCTCTCGAAACCCTAATCCATGTGCTCCTGTTCATCATGCTATATCTCCGCATCCGTAACTCCGTTTTTGGCATATAGCATATCAAAATGTTCATCTCAAAGAGCACATCATTTCATTCCATTGCATCATTTTCATTTGAGTTCATCTTGATGCCCGAAATTCTGTTAGAAGAGGGCAACTTGAGATATTTGTCAGATCTGCTGCTCCATTTAGCTTTTTGTCATTTTTGCCATGATTATTGTGTGCATGATATGCCCATGAGTTTACATATGTTTTGTTAAGGGTTTTGTCATCTTTCCATAGGTGCAACCCATGTATTTTTGTGATGTGTGTGGTGACTAGCACGAGCTTGCAAAGTGAGGCACTTGGTAATGCTGATTTCAGGGAGTTAGCATTTCCACTAAGTCCTTGAGCTGTTTATCTCATATGGCCATATGTTCATGTTGTTTCCTAGTGATCCGTGCCTCTTTTGAGGATGATCAGTAAGGATATTTTGTTAATTTTGTAGTGCTCTATCCATCCATGTCTTTTTTTGCAATTATGGAGCACCCTAGCTTGAGTCAATCGAGCTCTACTTTTGCTACTTTGTGAATCTGGGCAGATTGTCAACTTGTTTGCAATTTTGCCGATGATGTTGTAGTTGATCCGTGCATGCTATGCTAGTGTTCTTACCATGTCTAGCTTGAATTTTGTGTGTTCTTGATAGATGTATGCTTAGTTAGGCATGACTTGCTCTGTAGTGAGTGCATCAAGCTCGTAAACATGCCTCCTTGAGTTATGTTTTCAGCATGCTCCAGTTTTCACTAAGTCTGAAAACTGATTATGTTTTCGCTATGTTCACATGCTTGCAATTGTATTTTCTGATCCCTTTTGGCTCAAGGTCACTAAGGGACTTTTGTTAAGCTCATTGAATAGCTCCATGCCATGCTTTACTTTGACATGTTTAGGTCCTGTAGCATGTAGTTTTGTTGCTCCAAAGAGTGCTACCTGATCTGAAATTCCAGACAAGTGTTAATTTCACTAAGTCTGAAATCTGTTTGCCATATGCATTTTTGCCATGCTTGTTTGAACCTGTTAATGGATGAATTGGCCGTAGCTCAGTGCTAGACTTTTGTTAACCATCTTGTATGCCTCCCTGCCATGTATTTTTTTGTCATGTTTGGTTATTGTATCATGTACATCTCGTTGCATTTATATGGCTACTTGCTGTAAATCGCAGACCGATGTCATATTTGAATCGCTTGCCATTTCCAAACCGTAACTCCGATTCCGGCGTTCTTTATATCGTTTTGAAGCGATTTCATCTCATCTTTCCAGTGGCACACTTGGATTCCCAAGTTGAGCACAGGGTCATGCATTCCTTGTCACATCTTGCATATGCATCCCGCATCGCATCCCGCATAGCATATCATCTTTGCATCATATTGTTTGATCCTTCCACGTGGTTGATTATGTCTTTGTTGCTTGTTTGTCTTGTTTGGGTAGAGCCGGGAGACGAGTTCGCTAACGAGGAGCCCGTTGAGTTTGCTTTCGAGGATCCAGTCAACTCTGACAACTTTGCAGGCAAAATGATCATACCCTCGAAATCACTACTATCTTTGCTATGCTAGTTTGCTCGCTCTTTTGCTTCCCAATGCTACGATGCCTACCACTTGCTTTCAAGCCTCCCAAATTTCCATGTCAAACCTCTAACCCACCATGTCCTAGCAAACCGTTGATTGGCTATGTTACCGCTTTGCTCAGCCCCTCTTATAGCGTTGCTAGTTGCAGGTGAAGATTGGAGGCCGTTCCTTGTTGGAACATTTATTTACTTGTTGGGATATCATTATATTGCCTTGTTATCTTAATGCATCTATATACTTGGTAAAGGGTGGAAGGCTCGGCCTCTCGCCTAGTGTTTTGTTCCACTCTTGCCGCCCTAGTTTCCGTCATATCGGTATTATGTTCCCGGATTTTGCGTTCCTTACGCGGTTGGGTTATAATGGGAACCCCTTGATAGTTCGCCTTGATTAAAGCTTTTCCAGCAATGCCCAACCTTGGTTTTACCATTTGCCACCTAGCCTCTTTTCCCTTAGGTTTCCGGAGCCCGAGGGTCATCTTATTTTAAACCCCCCGGGCCAGTGCTCCTCTGAGTGTTGGTCCAACCTAGAGCCCCTTGCAGTGCCACCTCGGGGAAACTTGAGGGCTGGTTTTAGTTGTACGGATTGCTTATCCGATTGTGCCCTGAGAAAGAGATATGTGCAGCTCCTATCGGGATTTGTCGGCACATTCGGGCGGTGTTGCTGGTCTTGTTTTAACCTGTCGAAGTGTCTTGAATAACCGAGATACCGAGTCTGATCGGTACGTCTTGGGAGGAGGTCTATTCCTTCGTTGACCATGAGAGCTTGTCATGGGCTAAGTTGGGACTCCCCTGCAGGGATTTGAACTTTCGAAAGTCGTGCCTGCGGTTATGGGCAGATGGGAATTTGTTAATGTCCGGTTGTAGATAACTTGAACCTTAACTTAATTAAAATGAATCAACTGAGTGTGTTACCGTGATGGCCTCTTCTCGGCGGAGTCCGGGAAGTGGACACGGTGTTGGAGTAATGTTTGCGCAGGTTACTCTCTAGTTTCTCGCTCGCGCTTTGCCTCCTCTTCTCGCTCTCTTTTGCGAACAGGATAGCCACCATTTTTTGCTAGTCGCTTGCTGTAGCTTCACATATATTTACCTTGCCTTACCTGTAAGCTTAAATAGTCTTGATCGCGAGGGTGCAAGATTGCTGAGTCCCTGTGGCTCACCGATTACTATTACACCAGATGCAGGGCCTGATGATTCCGCTCCAGGAGACGCGTTTGAGCTCAAGTGGGAGTTCGGCGAGGACTCTCAATGTTACTATGTTTCCTTTCCTGATGATCAGTAGTGGTGCCCAGTTGGGGGTGATTGGGACCGTGCCGCATGTTGGGTTCTCTTTTATTTTGGCGCAGTAGTCGGGCCATGAGTGTTTGGATGATGTAATGTTATTTATGTACTTGATTGACATGGCGAGTGTAAGCCAACTATGTTATCTCCCCTTTATTATTTATATTACATGGGATGTTGTGAAGATTGCCTAACTTGCGACATATGCCTTCAATGCGATTATGTCTCTAAGTCGTGCCTCGACACGTGGGAGCTATAGTCGTATTGAGGGTGTTATACAGTTGAGTCAAGTGGTTGTGGTACCCAGACATTCTGAGTAATGTTCACTGACAGAACTATTCTCCTCCATCTTGCAGCTGTAGAACTTATTGAAGACTTCATATCTCTCAATCCGGGCATTTGCTTGAAATATTAACTTCAACTCCTGGAACATCACATATACTCCATGACGTTCAAAACATCGTCGAAGTCCCGGTTATAAGCCATAAAGCATGGAACTATCGAGTAGTCATCAGCTTTGCTCTGCTAGGTGTTCATAACATCTGGCGTTGCTCCTGCAGCGGGTTTGTCACCTAGCGGTGCTTCCGGGATGTAATTCTTCTATGCAGCAATGAGGATAATCCTCAAGTTACGGACCCAGTCCGTGTAGTTGCTACCATCATCTTTCAACTTAGCTTTCTCTAGGAACACATTAAAATTCAACGGAACAACAGCACGGGCCATCTATCTACAACAACATAGACATGCAAAATACTATCAGGTACTAAGTTCATGATAAATTAAAGTTCAATTAATCGAATTAATTAAGAACTCCCACTTAGATAGACATATCTCTAATCATCTGAGTGATCACATGATCCATATCAACTAAACCATGTCCGATCATCACGTGAGATGGAGTAGTTTTCAATGGTGAACATCACTATGTTGATCATATCTACTATATGATTCACGCTCGACCTTTCGGTCTCCAGTGTTCCGAGGCCATATCTTCATATGCTAGGCTCGTCAAATTTAACCCGAGTATTTTGCATGTGCAAAACTAGCTTGCACCTGTTGTATGTGAACGTAGAGCTTATCACACCCGATCATCACGTAGTGTCTCGGCACAAGGAACTGTAGCAACGGTGCATACTCAGGGAGAACACTTATACCTTGAAATTTAGTGAGAGATCATCTTATAATGCTACCGCCGAACTAAGCAAAATAAGATGCATAAAGGATAAACATCACATGCAATCAATATAAGTGATAAGATATGGCCATCATCATCTTGTGCCTTTGATCTCCATCTCCAAAGCACCGTCATGATCACCATCGTCACCGGCTTGACACCTTGGTCTCCATCGAAGCATCATTGTCGTCTCGCCAACTATTGCCTCTACGACTATCGGTACCGCTTAGTGATAAAGTAAAGCAATTACATGGCGATTGCATTTCATACAATAAAGCGACAACCATATGGCTCCTGCCAGTTGCTGATAACTGTGTTACAAAACATGATCATCTCATACCATAAAATTTTTGCATCATGTCTTGCCCATATCACATCACAACATGCCATGCAAAAACAAGTTAGACGTACTCTACTTTGTTGTTGCAAGTTTTACGTGGCTGCTACAGGCTGAGCAAGAACCGTTCTTACCTACGCATCAAAAACCACAATGCAGTATAGTGATTGCTTTTTGATCTTCAGAAAGAACCCTATTCATTGAATCCGATTCAACTAAAGCTGGAGAAACAAACACCCACTAGCCACCTGTGTGCGAAGCACGTCGGTAGAACCAGTCTCGCGTAAGCGTACGCGTAATGTCAGTCTAGGCTGCTTCATCCAACAATGCCGCTGAATCAAGAATCAATTAGTGACGGCAAGCAATATGTATATACCCACGCCCACAACTCCTTTGTGTTCTACTCGTGCATATAACATCTACACATAAACCTGGCTCGGATGCCACTGTTAGGGAACGCAGTAATTTCAAAAAAAATCCTACGCACACGCAAGATCATGGTGTTGCATAGCAACGAGAGGGGAGAGTGTCGTCCACGTACCCTCGTAAACCGTAAGCGAAAGTGTTATGACAACGCGGTTGATGTAGTCGTACGTCTTCACGATCGACCGATCCTAGTACCGAACATACGGCACCTCCGCGGTCTGCACAAGTTCAGCTCGGTGATATCCCGCGAACTCACGATCCAGTAGAGCTTCGAGGGAGAGTTTTGTCAGCACGACGGCGTGATGACGGTGATGATGATGCTACCGGAACAGGGTTTCGTCTAAGCACCGCTACGGTATAACCGAGGTGGATTATGGTGGAGGGGGGCACCGCACACGGCTAAAAGATCAATGTTCAACTTGTGTGTCTATGGGGTGCCCCCCTCCCCCGTATATAAAGGAGTGGAGGAGGAGGAGAGGTCGGCACTCTTGGCGCACCCAAAGGGAAGTCCTACTCCCACCGGGAGTAGAACTCCAACCATTCCAAGAGTAGGAGTAGGACAGAGGGAAGGAGAAGAGAGGGGAATGGAAAGGGGGGCGCCACCCCCCTCCTTTTCCAATTCGGACTAGAGGGGGAAGGGGCACGCGGCCTGCCCTGGGCGCCCCTCCTCTTCTCCACTAAGGCCCAATAGGCCCATTACACTCCCCGGGGGGTTCCGGAACCCCCCCGGTACTCCGGTATTTGTCCGAACTTGCCCGAAACCCTTCGAAAGTCCAAACATAGTCATCCAATATATCGATCTTCATGTCTCGGCCATTTCGAGACTCCTCGTCATGTCCGTGATCATATCCGGGACTCCGAACTACCTTCGCTACATCAAGACACATAAACTCATATTACCGATCGTCACCGAACGTTAAGCGTGCGGACCCTACGGGTTCGAGAACTATGTAGACATGACCGAGACTCATCTCCGGTCAATAACCAATAGTGAAACCTAGATGCTCATATTGGTTTCTACATATTCTATGAAGATCTTTATCGGTCAAACCGCATAACAACATACGTTGTTCCCTTCATCATCGGTATGTTACTTGCCCGAGATTCGATCGTCGGTATCTCAATACCTAGTTCAATCTCGTTACCGGCAAGTCTCTTTACTCGTTCCGTAATGCATCATCCCGCAACTAACTCATTAGTTACATTGCTTGCAAGGCTTATAGTGATGTGCATTACCGAGAGGGCCCAGAGATACCTCTCCTACAATCGGAGTGACAAATCCTAATCTCGATCTATGCCAACTCAACAAGTACCATCAAAGACACCTGTAGAGCAGCTTTATAATCACCTAGTTACGTTGTGACGTTTGGTAGCACACAAAGTGTTCCTCCAGTACTCGGGAGTTGCATAATCTCATAGTCATAGGAACATGTGCATTACCGAGAGGGCCCAGAGATACCTCTCCTACAATCGGAGTGACAAATCCTAATCTCGATCTATGCCAACTCAACAAGTACCATCAAAGACACCTGTAGAGCAGCTTTATAATCACCTAGTTACGTTGTGACGTTTGGTAGCACACAAAGTGTTCCTCCAGTACTCGGGAGTTGCATAATCTCATAGTCATAGGAACATGTGCATTACCGAGAGGGCCCAGAGATACCTCTCCTACAATCGGAGTGACAAATCCTAATCTCGATCTATGCCAACTCAACAAGTACCATCAAAGACACCTGTAGAGCAGCTTTATAATCACCTAGTTACGTTGTGACGTTTGGTAGCACACAAAGTGTTCCTCCAGTACTCGGGAGTTGCATAATCTCATAGTCATAGGAACATGTGCATTACCGAGAGGGCCCAGAGATACCTCTCCTACAATCGGAGTGACAAATCCTAATCTCGATCTATGCCAACTCAACAAGTACCATCAAAGACACCTGTAGAGCAGCTTTATAATCACCTAGTTACGTTGTGACGTTTGGTAGCACACAAAGTGTTCCTCCAGTACTCGGGAGTTGCATAATCTCATAGTCATAGGAACATGTATAAGTCATGAAGAAAGCAATAGCAACAAACTAAACGATCATCGTGCTAAGCTAACGGATGGGTCAAGTCAATCACATCATTCTCTAATGATGTGATCCAGTTAATCAAATGACAACTCATGTCTATGGTTAGGAAACATAATCATCATTGATTCAACGAGATAGTCAAGTAGAGGCAAACTAGTGACACTCTATTTGTCTATGTATTCACACATGTACTAAGTTTCCGGTTAATACAATTCTAGCATGAATAATAAGCATTTATCATGATATAAGGAAATATAAATAACAACTTTATTATTGCCTCTAGGGCATATTTCCTTCAGTGGGGAGGCGTTGGGGGCAGCTCCCCTTCAACCCTTGACCGTTACCTCTCCCAACTCCTCCCAAGTTTCACCGGTACGCGCTTGGTGAAGTCATGTCGGAGTTTCGCTACCACCACCACCACCCCGTCGTGTTGTTCAGATCTCATCTACCTGCTCTCCCTCCCTTGCTGGATCAAGAAGGAGAGGATGCCACCGAGCCGTACGTGTGCTAAACTCGGAGGTGCCGCACGTGCGGTACTTGGATCGAACTAGATCGCGACACGAGTACGACTACGCCAACCACGATCTCTAGATCATTAATGCTTTCTCGTCTTTATACATCTCCTAGATTAGATATTGGGTGTTCGTAGGATTTTTTTCATGCAACGTTCCCCATCAAGAAGAGAGTGGGGGATTTTGGCGTGAAAATAGTGTGGGATGCAACAAAAGGGCGGGCTCCGCCTTCCTTTTTGATGGGCCATGGGTGTAAGAGTCCGACGTGCCCGTGTCCGGACTCCCGCAAAGCCCCCTCCCCTGCTTTTGGTTCCAGTTTGTGGAAAAAGATGGTCCGGACCGCTCGGTGAACCGATGCAGGCCCGCGTTGGATGGCTTCCGGGATCCGGACTGCGCGGTCTGGGCGTATGCAGCGGTTTGAGAATCCGTGTTGGAGATGCCCTTAGCACCTCGTCTAAGCACACATGCATTGAAAGATGCCTAAGCTACACCCTTCATTAACTACTATACTGCATCAGCAAAATACCTATCAAACCGTGCTAAGAAAACTGCATTGGGAGTGCCCTTAGAGCATAGTCAATAGTATAGCCAACAATTGGCTATATGGAGTTGCCACGTCACCTATATTTAACCTAATAGCCCATTCATAAAGTAGTTAGTCATACTAGTATGCTATACTAATGTATGGCCCACCTCTTTCTCTCGCAAAGGGTGTTCGAGCTCATGCTACGGTCGGCTATAAGTTTATAGCTCGCTTCCCTTTTCTCTCCTCTCCTCTCTCCTCCAACTAGACATAAATCTGATGTGACATCTCTTATAACCTTTTTACGTCTCTCAATTGTGCTTTCTCTTACCTACGCTTGCTTAATGAATATATATTTGAAGAAGAGAATAAGCCTTGACTTATGCATATTGTGCACGCAGTCATATGTTAGCATTGATTACACAATATTGTAGACCAAACATCAATGCCCAACTAACTAGTACCCCCTCCGTCCAGAAATACTTGTCATCAAGATGAATAAAAGGGGATGTATCTAGATGTATTTTAGTTCTAGATACACCTTTTTTATCCATTTTGATGACAAGTATTTACGGACGGAGGGAGTAGCTTATAAAAAAAATCCAATGCCACCCTACCTTGCAGCAATATCTCCAAGCATACCACAAACCCCATGACCATGTGCAATGATCTACATACTGACATGTAAATGAACAATGAAAAGTATGCTACTCCTAGAGAGCCTTCAAAAGGAACCACCACAGGTGTTGATGGGTCCAACCATATGTTGAACTTTCGGATTTTTTCCCCAAAACCAAGTTTAGAGTCAACACCTTCAACAACGCCACAATGTGTGTAAGCACGCCGACACTGCCTGATCCAGAGACGAGATCATGTTTGTTTAACTTGGAGACTGCATAATCTTTTGTACAAACCATCACTACGAGCAACTTCTCTACTGGCTGACGCCTTCTCGTTGGCTGGATGCCAACGCTTAGAGAGCCCCAAGGCCCACCTATGCCATTGGAGAAAACACTAGAATCATGTTGACGATCTCGCCTCCCTGAAACTAGCCATGGCTAACACCCCCACCGGTTCATTCCCGTCTTCGGGAGAAGGATGACCAGTGGACAAAGGATCCTCAACTGCAACCACCTCGTCCATGCCAAGATGCTTACATCGCTGACCGAGAGCCCGACTATTGCCATCACCAACCACGGACCTGCCTGCCACACCCACCGACTTCGGCACACCACGACGTATAGGAGCGTTGCCACCAGATCAATCCACGCCAGGGCCACACTCGGGAACCCCACGGTATGATCCGTGCCGATCAGGCCACCACATCTCGTGGATAGCCCCATCGGCCCCTCCAATCGAGCGAGCTTCGCCCGTTGGCGTCCTAAGGTGGTGGTGAGGGGGGCAAGGGAGGATGAGGAGGGTCGAGGTGGTGGCTAGGGTCTTGCTGGTGCGACCCCTCCGAGGAAGACGTGTTTTTTTCTCCCCAAGTCGGTATTGTGGCTTGCTTAATTATCTACTCCTAGTTATATTTGTGAGGGGGGTTAGCTTGTAAAGATGAGCTTAAAGCAAGCAAATCTGGATCGATCAGTGTGGTAGATATGCACAAATCCTCCATTTTGACAAAAGATATTCTATAATTTGAGTTTATAAATTTACCACAAGAAACATTAGCTGCGCGCTTGGGTTTCTTCAATCCTAAGCTTGGGGTACATTGTACTCTAGAATGAAAAATATTATTGTAAGCTTGTACACTTTGCTGACCCAGACTCTTTTCATAGCCAATCATGTGCACTCCAGAGTTGTCCAACCTCACTTTTGCCTAACTTATATCTGCACCACATCACTAATCTATATATATACATGAACCCATAGGAACACTAAATTCCAAAAAATAGTAAAAAAAGAACAAAAAAACTGACTTTTATATGAACATCAACAGAAGTTCTGACATCCTGCACAATTTCGCAAAAGGACATCCGCAGAGGTGTGTGTGCCAAAAACCGAAATTGAGTGCTCCAAAATGACACTTTTTGAGTCCTGAATTTTGAAAAAGAAATGTATAGCCCTCCATGGATGTCTTGTCAAGGTAATTTGTTTTAGAATGTCGGAACATTTCTTAATGTTTCATCTACAAGCAATTCTGGTTTTTTAAATTTTATTTACTATTTTTTCAGAATCTATCGTTCATACATATATATTGTGCTCAGAAGCAGATAGTCCAGGTATATGCACTGTTAAACACATTGATGAACTAAATCCTCCGCTAAAAAGACCTGACATCCGCAACTAGACCAAAATTGAGTGCTCCAAAATGCGTCTTCTTGAGTCCCGATTATGATAATTTTTTGCATAGACCTCAACGGATGTGTTTGTCGGGATGAAAACTTTCATAGTCTTAGAACATTTGCCAATGTTCATCTACAAAAAAAGATCAGTTTTCTTTATATTGTGTTTACTAATTTTCTAGAATTTACTGTTTATGTGGGTGTATTTGTGCTCGGAGCAGATAATCCATGTATATGCACGGTTACACTCCTTGATGGACTAATTCTTCCCTTGTAAAGGACTTAGGCCAAGCTTCGGGAGGCCCTCAAGTTAGAAGAAATTTGGCTTCGGCAGCGGTCACGCGTCAGTTGGCTCCGAGAAGGAGATCGCAACACTGGATACTTTCAGGCTCAAGCTAAACAACGTCAGCGAATGAATAAAATCAGTGGTTTAAGAAGAGCTGACGGTTCAGTGTGTACTGATGCGGATGAGGACAAAGCGGAAATACAATCATTCTATCAAAACCTATATACATCACAAGGAGCGTTTGGTATGGATGAGATGTTGGATCATGTCCCTGTAAAGGTGACGCCGGAGATGAACATGCTTCTCGACAGACCGTATGAACCACGACATGTTCAGGAGGCCCTATTCCAGATGGCTCCTTCTAAAGCCCCTGGGTGGACGGATACACTGCGGGTTTTTTCCAGCGCCATTCGCAACTTCTGAAAGATGATGTCACAGCCGCGGTGCTGGGATTTCTTAATGGAGGGGATCTACCGGTGGGACTGAACGACACCTCAATAACTCTCATACCCAAGGTGAGACACCCTCAGATGATCCATCAATACCGCCCCATTGCATTGTGCCCAGTCTTATACAAAATAGCTGCAAAAGCAATTGCGAATCGTATGCGGGGCTGTATGGATGAAATTATAAGCGAGGAACAAAGTGCTTTTGTTCCGGGTCGTTTAATAACTGACAATGTTTTGGTTGCTTTCGAAAGTGTTCATACTTTGCGAAGAAGGAAAAAGGGGAAGAATACGGCATGTGCGGTCAAGCTTGACATGATGAAAGCTTATGACCATGTGGAGTGGCCCTACCTGGAGGCTATTCTTCTCAGACTTGGTTTTAGTAACACACTAGTTCGATTGGTTATGAAATGTGCTACTTCAGTGCGCTTCTCGGTTCGAGTGAACGGGGAGCTGCTACCTTACTTCACCCCATCGAGAGGGCTTCGGCAAGGTTGCCCAGCTTCACCATTTTTATTCCTCTTATGTGCAGAAGGCCTTTCATCTCTTCTGAAATATTATGGCGCCAACATCGACAGGGGTGTAAGAGTGAGCATTCGGTCGCCCTGGGTTAGTCATCTACTTTTTGCAGATGACTGCTTGATTTTCATCAACACAAATACAGCCAGTGCAGAGCGACTCAACCAGATTTTGCGGATTTATGGGGAAGCTTCGGGCCAGTGTGTTAATCGGGATAAAAGTGCACTATATTTCAGCCCAAATACCCCCCATTCATCCAGGCAAGCTTTGAAAGGGATTCTTGGAGTGTATGCTGAAACCTTCAGTGAGAGATACCTCGGACTCCCAACAGCCGTTGGAAAGATTACAAGCGGCACATTTGAGCATATTGTGGATCGATCAAAAGGCAAAATGCAAGGATGGTTTGAACGGCTCTTTGCATGTGCAGGACGAGAAACTCTGTTGAAGTCCATAGTGCAGGCGATCCCCACTTTCAGTATGAACTGTTTCTTATTGACAAAGAAAGTTTGCAAGAGCTTAACTTCCTGTATGGCCAAATACTGGTGGAGTAGTTCCATAGATCGACGATCTCTTCATTGGATATCATGGAAAGGACTCACAGTTCCAAAATGCAAAGGTGGTATGGGCTTCCGGGACTACCATCTCTTTAACTTAGCACTATTGGGAAAGCATGGGTGGAGGTTCATGACAAATCCAAATTCCCTTTGTACTAGAGTTATGCGGGGGAGATATTTCCCAAACATTGATTTTATGCAAGCCAACGTTCCTCATTCTGCCTCGGCAATTTGGCGCGCAATAGTGGTTGGGCATGAGGCTCTCAGTACGGGCTTAGTCCAGCGGGTGGGTGATGGCTCCACTATCAACGTTTGGACAGATAAATGGATACACACCATGGCTCCCAGAACCCCGTTGCTGAAACCTCCTAATACTAATGTGGAGCGGGTCAGTGATCTTATTGACACAGCCAACTGGACATGGAATAGGGAGTTGGTCTGGGAAACTTTTATCACACCAGACGCTGAAGCAATTCTCAATATACCATTGCGGCGGGGTGGTGGTGCAGATTTCCTAGCATGGGCGCATGAGAAATCAGGAAACTACAGTGTGAAAACAGCGTATCGAGCTCTTATGAACCGCAACGAGCAATTAGCTCTAGGTGAAGGGCAGGCTACAGGAGCTTCAGTAGATCAATCACACTTGTGGAAATCGCTATGGTCTCTCAAAGTTGTCCCAAAAGTGCGTGTTTTCTGGTGGCGAGTCCTACGGGGCATTCTACCTGATGAAAAAACGCTGCACTACAGGCATATCAGAGATGTCAGTTTATGCAAAGTATGTCAAGCCAAAGAGGAAGATCTGGAGCATGCATTGCTACACTGCTCACATGCCCGACGGTTCTGGGAAGAAGCTAGGTTGGTGTTGGATATCAAACTGCCAAGGCTTCATCCATCCTCTTGGGCGAGCGATATTTTATGCGGCTCAATGTTAAGTGGAAAGGAGCGCGCAACAATAATCACCATCATGTGGTCTATTTGGAGCTCTCGTAACAGGTGCACACATGACGGAGAGAAGTATGATCCGGTGACTTCTATTAGATTCACCAGAGAAGCTCTGGCCTTGCTTGACGTTCCTCAACAGCAGGCAGCTCTCTTGCCAGGTCATGGCTGGAGGCCATCAGAATTGGGTCAGGTAAAAATCAACACCGATGTCGCCGTTCGTCACTTGGCCGGAATGAGCGGAGCGGGAGGAGTTGTTCGCTCTAAGGATGCGCTTCTAGGCGTATGGTGTAAACCCTTGCAGGGGGTCACCGAGCCGATGATTGCTGAGGCATTAGCTTTGCGGGATGGAGTTATCTATGCAAACCTACGGGGCTATGCACAAGTGGTGATGGAAACCGACTGTCTAGAGATCGTTAATCTCTGGAACACTCGTCTCAACAGTCGCTCCGTTGTGGCACCAGTATTTTACGAAATAGCGGAGCTTGCTGCTAGTTTTGATTCTTTTGTAATAAATCATGTAAGCAGGTCAGCTAACGGTCCAGCACATCTGTGTGCGCAACGGGCATGTAACGTGTCTGTAACCGAGAGCTGGATCTCTGAAACTCCAAGTTTTCTGGTCAGTAGCCTCTTGGCTGATTGCCCAGCAAACACTTTTGTTTGAATAAAGCTCGAAGTTCTCTGCAAAAAAAAAGACCTGAAAAACCTATGGCTGGGAGCTTAGTACGGATCCAAAGCGAAACAAATAGCAGAGAATTTTCTTTTCCGCAGTCGAGCAATTGTCGACTTTTGAGTGTGTTAACGTACACACGACTTATGATGATGGCGATCTGATTGAAACAACAAAAACCACATGACAACCATTTGTGTGTTTGGCGATGACAATGATGTGGTTTCTTGGGCACTTTTCTCGACAAAAAGACTTGGATCCAGCACGCCATCGATCGCAGCTGTTGGACGACACGTACACGGCGTTACTTTTTCTATGTGTGAAATAAAAAGAAGAGAGCAAGTTGCTAATAGGACGAGGCTTGTTTGCATCTCATTGTAGCGTACGGCTCCGGGTTAGCGTAGGGCTTAGTTTTTGTTCATCCCCAACTTGCAAGCCATAATTGACCCGTACGTGGCATAGTGGTATAGTACCGCTGAGTGCTGACCTCTGCCCGAAAAAAAAAATGAACCTATGTATCTTTCTCTTTTTCTGCGGGGTAATGAAACTATGTATCCTGACAGTAACGCCATTGGTCAGGTGTTTGGTATGTCTCCGTGTTTCGGCTGCTGATGCTGTCTCTCTTTGGTTGAAAATTTCAGAAAATAGATGACGGCGAGGGCGCTAGGCGATGTTTGTTTGCAGTGTTCGGTCGAAGCGGTTGCTTGAGTGCTCCGCTTCGACCCCCCCCCCCCCCCCCCCCCCCCCCCCCCCCCCCCGCCACGGCGGTGTAGATCAAGGTTTAATTTTTTCGGTTACATGAAAATTTGGACTTCACTGAAATATCTTAATACTGTTAGAATTGTATATGTCACGAAAACTGACCTAATTTAAATTAAATTTGAAGTTAGTTTGAATTGACACCGACTAAAATTTTGAATCCTCGGCTAGATCACCCCTCTCGTCTCTGAATCTACTTTTCCGGCAAGGTTTTGTTGACGTATAAATGCATAGCCCATTTTTCCCTATCAGTTTGAGCTTTTGGATGAACAGATTTAAGCCAATGTATTTTTTCTATTTCTCCTATTATTTTAACCGGCACTACTCCCCGTAGTGTCGTTAGTCGTACGTGCAATTACCACCGACCATATATATATAGCGACGTCATCCCATTACGTCCATGCTATACCCCCGCGTGTGAATATAACAGTGATGATGATTTCATGATGATAACCTGTGTGGGGGAACTAATTCTGCACTTATCTCTAACAAAGGAGGTATTCCGGGAACAATCTCCCCTCAAATGTCCTTTTAACCAGAAGGTGCTAACGCCTAACGGGATTTTTTTTTTCTTTTTTGTTTTGAGGGGGGTGCTAACAGGAATATGCAGGTGCATGTGGCAAAAGCGCAGGCACATGCATGCGCAAGGGAATTTCTCGTGGGCCTGCCTGTCCAAGGCAAATAAAAAGAAATTGAAAGGAAGCAAGCAAGAGCAACTCGCAAGCAGCAGCAGACAGGGGACGTGTAAAAGCGCAGAAAGGTCCACGAGGCCATACCGGGCGCCTCACAATTTGGCCAACTTGCTCGCCGCCAGAAATCAATCAGGCCACACCCTCTCCTCTCATTTCACATCACCTCATGCATCTTCTCTCACCCGCAATATCCATGTACTTGCTGTACCGCCACTTGACAAGTAGTTTATGTTATCCACCGACCAGGCCACCACCTCCACGACGCCAGCCAAATCGGCGCCGGGGTCGGCCGGCGTCGTGTGTCCCCGGGCCACGCCGTGCATGCACGCCATGCCACGCCGTGCATGCGATGCATGAACCTCTCCCCCCCAGCGAACATTGTGGGCGCAACTTGTGGCTCCATCGATCTCGTGCTAGCTACTCCAGTAGAAAACAGAACACGAGTAGTACTCATCAATCATTATTGTAGTCTCGTGCATGCAGCCCATTCGTCCACGATGCATGATGGACGGTTCAGAGCCTTATGAGTGTGTACGTACGGTTCTATGCCTGTTTGCTCCTCCTCCTTTTTTCCTTACTAGTACTTTGCCGTGAGGATGCATGAACCAAATGGTCGATGGAGTGGCCACACGTCGACGGCACGGTGTGGCACGATCTAGAAAAATTGGGACAAAGACCAAAGAAAAAGGGGCGCGTGGGGAAGGAGCGTAGCGCGGCGCCTGCCGGTCAGGAGAATCCAGCAAATATCGGCATGGCGTGACCGGGAGGGATCGAAGGAACGAACGTAGCCATCCACGGGGTTAACTGGGAACATGTGTCGCCCGAGGGGGACGGAGAGAATCGTGGCTCGGATGGGTCATGGGATGGGTGGATGCCGCACGGAGAAAGTGGATGTAACTTGCACGACAACAACTCCTCCTCGACACATGGGTGGATGGGGAAGCATGCACGCAGGCCGCGAGAGCGAGGTTTCAGCGCTCCGATTGGTAAAAGCATTTTCGATTTTCCAACAGGTTCGAGTCAATGGATTCTGTGTAGTAGTAGCGAATGTGGAAACGTCGCTCCTCGCGAGCGGACCCTGCCCGCCGCCGCCGCCGCGGATGGACTCTTTTGCCGCCGGTCGAGCGAGACTCGTTAGGTGGTGACATTTTCAAGGTTGATTAAATTTATAGACAATACATTCAATATCTACAACACCAAACTAGTTTTATTACTTGTACCATATACTAATATACATACACAACATGGAACGAAACGAGTAGAGAATATCAATATGCTTGGGAAAAGGTATGATAACACTAGCTACAGCAGGTGACCTCAAAAACACAAATGCAACTGCTGGAGTCACAAGATCACGGACTAGAGAAGAATATATCATAAAACACAGACCCAAATGTGTGTCGGCCCATAGAAATCAGCATCAAACAAGCTACCCGTCTTTCATTTACCAACGAACATGGCACACGAGTAACACGCACAGAAACAGGAGCATATGGACAAAATCATCGCATGAGGTTACAGTTAAGCCTAAATTAAGCTCGAATATAACTACAATTAACGATAAATAAATAGGTAAAGTAGTACGCTCGATCAGTTATCAGCAACTCAACTTACTATCTGGGATCGGAAGGAAATTCTGTTGCAGTTCAAAGGTTTCTGTGCCAGGAACATCTCTGAACATTGATTTGCAGTACATAGGGGATAATACTGCAACGTGTGACTGACAATGACCTCGGCTTTACCAAGATGAAAGAAAATGGACTTGACAACGAAAGCAGAGGCATCCAAAGGCTACCTGACAAGCTGATTGCACAGGCTACCAGGGATAAATTTCACCAAGATCAGGCAAGGCAGTAATCAAAGGATCCATGGAGAAATTCAGTGCCGACTATAGTTAGCTTCGAGGGAGAAACCTATATTCTTTCTCTAATCCTGGCTAAGCAATCTGGTCCATATTGTACAAATGTGGGAGGTACAATACAAAATGACATGAAACATCATCCACTACATCTACCCAGAATCCCAGAACGGCAAACTGGTCGCAAGTTCGCATCATAGGGAACCAGCAAGAAAAGAATCTGACGTGCTGACCTTCTGAGGAATGATGTTAGGCTTTTGTAAGTAGCCTTAGTTTCCTGTCATGCTTTATCATTGAACTTACAGTCTCTACAACCAACACGGTCTGTAAAAAAGAAAAGGCAAACATTAATTATATAATACATATGTCAAAAGGGCGAGTGAGAGAAACTATACATGCTACAATCCCTCAGATTTCTAAGTTAAGAAACACGACTACTAGCTGAGATGTTACCTGAAGGAACAATCAGTCAGCATTCTAAGGAACATTCAATATTGTGCTCACACAAAGGGATAGTTACCTGAAGGCAGGTATAAGCTAAACCAGTCGCGAAGTAGAAATTTGCGTTACCAGTACCCTGTGAACACTGCCATGTTAGTAACAGTACACAACATGTGTGTGTAGAAAGAGAGAGATAGAGAGAGAGAGAGAGACCCTCCAGATCCATAGGTTATGCATGACAGGGCTAAGGAGAGAGACTCCAATATATCCAAAAAACAAGAAGAAGGTGAACTGCATCTCTGCAGGATGGAAAGTTAAAGAGCATTAACTTCTTACAATATTGCACACTAATTCAAAAATATTCGATAGCAGCAGTTTAGGTACCCGCTAATTCATTGGCGAATAGGCCTAGAAGTCCTAGATATAGAGCTGAATCTCCAGCCTTCAAGATAAGCATGAATTTAGGAATAAAAACAAAAGAGCAAAACATGAAACAAAACTAAACATCAACCTTATGCAGTCAAGGGATTAAATCCATCAGAAATACCATGTAAAATATACTCACCGAGGGATAAGATTTCAGCATTGCGACAATTGCTGTGTAAACAAAGGCAAGGAAGCACGGCCGATGCTTCAAACGGATAGCCAATGGCAAGACCATAAAAATGATGTTCATATTAAAGACTATAAGAAAGAAGCTTCTGAAGAAGTCGAAGACTTCAGCAAAGAAATACCTGCATTAATTCTCAAACGAATTAGATTAGTCAAACTATACTTGGGTTCCAATTACACTTTCTTAAGACTTACCATAACACACCAATATTTGGTGATAAATCTTTCACTGTAAGGATAAAACCATATGTCCTGCAAAACAATGCACACAAGTCAATAATAGGCATTTGGTAACAGATAAAAGCCAGTCAATTGCAACGCACACAAGTCGATACTAGGCATTTGGTAACAGATAAAGGCAGTCAATTGCAACAAAAGACGATTTTGACTAAATGAGGCCCAACAACAAAGTTGAAATGTTGGGGAAATGGAGAGGATACCGATAATGCTGATAAGAGTACGCAAATATCCAAAATTAAATTGAATTCATAAATAAGACTTGTATTCATTTCTCCTTTAAAATTCACCATGAATGGGGGAAGTTAACAGAAAATGTGCTTCATTCTATAAAATGGAGCGGGGGAAACCCCTTTCATTAAAAAGAAAGGGTTAACAGAAAATATTACACTCTTTCACATGGTTTTGATGACTACAAAAGAATTAAATGGTCGAACAACTTACTTTTCAAACATCTCCTGAAGGCCACCCACTTTATTTAGAATAATGCTGTTCAATAACAGCACATAACATGACCAGATAAACACCCACAATATGAAGTGGAGTATTGGTTTCCATGAGAATTGTCCAAAACCTTTTTGGCTAGTACCTTTTCCATTATCTGACATGTCAATTTTATTGGCACTCAAGCCTTTTTGAAGAAATACTTTAGTTGGAGGAGTATCTGGACCATAACCCAATAAAAGAGCAACCTGAAAAACTAACAGTTGATCAGCAATGCAGATAAATGGCATGTACATACCATTGAACATTGAAAAAAAAAATGGTTGTGACACATACAGGTAGAATGAGAATTGCAGGATAAAGAGAAAGGTGTGTTGCCATAACATATCCAAATGCAGCAAGCGGCGCAAGACCTATAAAAATTGCAAGGATGTTGCATTAGATTTGGGCAATTCTAGGTTGTCTGAAGATCATTGTACTATCTTCCATAAAAATGTTATTAACTGAGGATTTGCCAAATAGAAGCCAAACAATGAGGCAAACAACTAGTGTAAGTAATACTCCTTCCATCCCAAAATAAGTGTCGCTGATCTAGTACAACTTTAGTGCAAAATTGTACTAAGTCAGCGACACTTATTTTGGGACGGAGGAAGTATAAGAGATATATTGAAAAACCGAGAAGGCTAGAGGGAAACACGTTGAGTTTAACTTACGTGAACAGGCTCCATGTAACATTATCACGACCATTAAATTCTCAATTGGTGATGTACATGAACCCACACAGGTGATTATTGTCCAAGGGTTCCACAGATATATTAGAGAAGCAGTGTCTCCTGCGCTTACGTTCACTGTAAGTGTCAACAAACATGATAATCAGTACTATAAACAATTAGTAAGCATCACAAGCACAAAGCATCTGACTCAAAGAGAGTAATGTTCCATTCACACGTTTCCAGACAAGATTGTATATTTTTCGCTTACCAACAACAAATTCACACTATCAGGCAAGCAGAGGACTATACACATTAAATTCCACAAGGCAAATTCATATAACCCTTTTTATTCCTTGTAAAGGAAAAGTCAAAAAAGTGGGCTTCCTTCTTTAAGAAAATATAAAGCTTAGAATGACAACAACTACTTGACAAATAAAACATCTCTAAGATTTCACTTCCGGGGCTGTCCGTCACAAGTATCAAAAATTCAAAACCTTTTCTGATTGTTGGTACTTGGGAAAATAAGTAGAGAGTGGTGCCAAACAAAAGGCAAATTTAGCTCAAGATTCAATAAAGCACATCTCAAGTATAACATTAACTAGTATGACTCACCAGAATTGTTCACTGATTTTCTGAGGTCAAGAGACTTCAAACTTCTGTTACGTGCCATTTGGAGTGTACGCCCAGTTGATCGAATGAGCATAGCAGCTATAAAATCTACAGCCACAAAAACCAAACTGTGTTGTGCATTCATGAGTGTAATATTACATGACTGCCAGCAAAATGCAGAAGTCGTGAAAATGTTTATGGTTACATTTTTTTTGGTTTGAATGATACCATGGGCAAGATAAAGAACATAAAAAGTAAAGCCTAAGAAAACTGATTTTCTTCTATGAATATCAGGTATACTTGGACAAGTTATTAATCGTAGACAAACATATACTGGTTTAAATGAAAAGTACATAGCAACTTATTTACCTGCAATATATATGAGAATGGTGTCCACCTGACCTGTGACATCATGGAGTGTTAGAATGCTAACATTTTATATGGTGATCTGGTCAAATGAAGAGACATAGCAAGAGTGGCGACATCAAAGAAATGATCAAAGAAGCATCAAAACGAAGGACCTATCACCTTTTGCTGGTTAGCGGACCAAGAACTGATAGAAGCAAAGGGGAACCATGATACATCGAACCTGAAAAACAGATCACTCAACAGGCTGGACCATCATTTACAAGTACAAACTGTTAACAGATCAACATTACAAAGAGCAAAATATCATGGCTAATTGCTAAGATTTATGATGTAATCGCAAGAAGCATCTAGGCCTCTGATGCTAAGTAGGAGTCATTCAGTCATATCATATTTCATCCATCAGGAATTATCAGTAGTTCATTACAGAAAAATGAACATGAAATAATGTCTATCAGTATTCAGTAGAAACCCAGTCAAGCATTTTAAAAATTGCTCTGTAATACTCCCTCTGTTCCTAAATATAAGTCCTTTTAGAGATTCCAATATGGACTACATACGGAGCAAAATGAGTGAATCTACACTCTAAAATATGTCTATATACATCCGTATGTAGTCCCTAGGGAAATCTCTAAAAAGACTTATATTTAGAAATGGAGGGAGTACTACCTAATAATACCACCTCCCACCCAACTATCCTGGCCTCAAAATTTGGGCCATTCTGTTGCAAATGTGAAGTGCTAAAAGTTAGCAAAGCGATCAAAGAGGGGAGGTGCGTAACGTACCGGAATAGGGTGACATGGACGCCTGCTTCAGCCAGTAACCTTCTGCCACTGCAACATACACAGGAGGCAAACGAGAACGCCGACATCACAAAAGGGCTGGGGTTTGCAGGGCAAGGACTGAGAGCAAGGAGGTGTGCTTACGGCGGCGGAGGGACGTGAGGGGGGTGGAGACCTCCGGGCGGGATGCAAGGTGGAGGTCTCCGCCGAAGAGCACCAGAACGAGGCGGAACCCAACGGCTGCGACAGCCATCGACCAGTAGTGTCGGATCGCCATCGCCGCTGATCAGTGGCGGGGCTAGGATTTGTAAATATGACATGTTAACATACTAATTATAATTTACCAATAGCACTATCATAATCCACCTGATTGGACACAGCAAATTCTGTGTAAAATCATAATTCACCTGATTGGACACAGCAAAAATTTACATTCTAGTATCAATCATGATGACATAATTGGACACAGCGAAAATTTACATTCTAGTATCGTTTATGATTCCCTAAAAAAAATATCAATCATGATGACATAATTGGACACAAGAAATTATGTGCAAAGTTATGTGTATGTGTTAATGTACGTGGCAGATAGCACTGTCATAATCCACCTGATAGATAATCCATGAATATAAACCTTAAATTCCTAATGAGACCAACCAAAACTTGGGGAATGGAGAAAAGGCACCTCAAATTGGCTGGCCGCTGCAACTGCACACCGCCGGCCGCAGGGCAGGACTGCTGCCGAATGCGGAATGGGCGGCTGCCGGGCGCCGACTGGCAAGGCCGCGGTGCGGCGGTGGGCGACCGGTGGGTGGGGCGGGCAGGGGCGCTGGGTGGGCGCTGTGGGCAGGGCCGGCTCTTTGCCTCCTGGCAACCGGTGGCGGCGACGGCGTGCGGCGAGGCAGGCGGCGAGCCTGCGAGATCGGGAGGAGAATCGGGGACGGGAGTCGGAGTCGGGAGTCAGTGGGTTTCTCTTTTTTTTTTAGCGGTGGGAGCAGAGCTGGCCAAAAGGCCAGCACGGCACGGCCCACAGAGACATGTTTATTAGACGGGCCGTGCCGTGCTGGACGGGCCGTGCCGTGCTGGCCCACCTGCCTTGCTTCCTGGCCCAGGCGCGGCACATTTAGTAAACGAGCCAGCCCGTGGAACGTTGTAGCACATTGGGTTGTGTGGTCACGGGAGCGGCTCCTCGTCATTGGGCCATTAAAAACATCTCCAGCCGTTGGCCCTTAGGATGCGCTAAAAATCGTTCCTGGGACGCACCGGCGATAAACGACGCGTTGGGGACGTGATGTCCCCCAGTCATGGTGCCCACGTTTTTCTGAAAATATAAATTACGGCACAAACACGGCGTAAATTCAACCAAACTTCGACGAGTTCGTTCATATTTAAAATATTTTACAAAAAGAAAAAAAAAGCTATTAGGTTACTCCTCGTCGTCTCCCTCGCCGCTCCTCGCCGCCCACCGCCTTGCAGATCTAAATGCCGAGGAGGCGGTAGAACCGCGTGTAGTCGTCGCCCTCGTCGTCGTCGTCTCCCGCCGCGGCCGCCGTCCCTGCTGCAACCCTCCCCCGGTTGGCGCGGCGGGTTGGACGGTCCGGGGGCGTCGTCGTCGTCGCTGTCGAGGCCCACGACGCCGTGCTCGTCCTCGCACCCACGTTTGCGGGCGGCTATCTCCTCCAAGGCCCGGCGCTGCTGGACCACCTCGTCGCCGAGGTAGTCGTCCCGCGCCCACCGTAGGGCGTCCTCGTCGGAGAAGCCGCGCCGGGCTATCTCCTCATACTCCGCGGGGAGGCCGGGCTCCGGCTTCGGCCTAACAAGGACGAGGCGGCCAGAGGCGGGGGCGGAGTCGTCGATGCAGACGCCGGAGCTGCGGGTGCGCGCGCTGACAGGCGTCTCCTGGGGCGTGTCCTGGGGCTCCGGCTTGACGGGGCGGAGGCAGGGAGAGACGGTTGACCGACCTGACGAGGAGGAGGACGCCCCGGGGTCCATGCGCCTCGGCGTCCATGAGCTCCCACGACGGCGAGAGAAGGACGGGGGGGAGGGGTACTCCAGTCTCGGCGTGTTGCCGCCCTCGATGTACTCGAGGACAGCCTCCAGCGTGCGGCCGGGCACGCCCCACCATCGGCGCCTCCCCTCGGAGTTGAGCCTGCCGAAGGGAACGACGCCGTTGGTGGCCTCGAGTTGCTCGGCGTGGCGGCGGCGAAAGTATGGCTCCCAGAGTAGGATGTCGGGGACGTAGTGTGGCCCCTCCCTCGCCGCCCGCAGCAAGGAGGAGCGGATACGCGCGATCTCCGCGCGCCGCGCCGCCCCGGTGGGCGGTGGCGGCACTGGGCCCCCGCCGGCGCTGATTCTCCAGGCCCCGGGCACCCGCATGTCCAGCGGGACCGGGTACTCGGCCTCGAAGAGGAGCCGAGCTTCGTTCTCGTAAAGGTGGCGGCGGCCGAAGCCGTTCGCCGCCGCGCCGTCGCTTGGGAAGTGTTCGGCCATTCTTTGAGCTAGAGACGGCGAGAGAAGAGGGGGGAAGGGGGAGAAAGGTGGCGCCGGCGGTGGAGACTCTATGCGTGCCCCCGGTGCGCTGGGGTCGGCTTTATGTAGGCGGAGGCGCCGCGCGTACGCGTGGCATGCGAGGGGACGCGCGTCGTCTCGTTTTCACTGCGCCGCCCGTGAGGCATCAATGGCGGAGGCTGACCGGCGCGGCAGCGCGCGGCAGCTTTGGCATTGATTCGCCGCGGGAAACGAGGCGATGAGGACGACGAAGCGGCGAGAAGCGAGATGAGTCGCTGGCAAGGAGGGCTCGCGGCTCTTTTGCGCCAAAAAAGATTCGCCCGGCGCCCCCGAGCGCCCCCAGCACGCCGGGTCGGGTTGGGTCCGCTGGCGCCAATTTCGGCCCAAGGCGGCGAAAATTGGGCTCTAGGGGGCGTGACTGGGCTGATTTTTTGGCGCCAGCGGCCGAAAACTCGCCTGGGGGGCCTTATTGGGGGCGCGACTGGAGATGCTCTAAGATACGCTTAAAACACCTGCAGAACTTCCCCTCTCGTTAGGGTTTTGTTTTCCTCTCGGGCGGCAATGGCGGCCACCACCATAGAGATATCACCTCCCCTCTTTCCCCTCCCTTATCCGGCGATCGGGGGTCAGAGACCTCTGGCCTGCGTGGGAGGGACGTCGGGAAGGCAGGGAACCACCGCCCGCGGAAAATATCTCTCTCGGGCAAGAATGTTGGAAATATGCCCTAGAGGCAATAATAAATTAGTTATTATTATGTTATATTTCATTGTTCATGATAATCGTTTATTATCCATGCTAGAATTGTATTGATAGGAAACTCAGATACATGTGTGGATACATAGACAACACCATGTCCCTAGTAAGCCTCTAGTTGACTAGCTCGTTGATCAATAGATGGTTACGGTTTCCTGACCATGGACATTGGATGTCGTTGATAACGGGATCATATCATTAGGAGAATGATGTGATGGACAAGACCCAATCCTAAGCCTAGCACAAGATCATGTAGTTCGTATGCTAAAGCTTTTCTAATGTCAAGTATCATTTCCTTAGACCATGAGATTGTGCAACTCCCGGATACCGTAGGAGTGCTTTGGGTGTGCGAAACATCACAACGTAACTGGGTGGCTATAAAGGTGCACTACGGGTATCTTCGAAAGTGTCTGTTGGGTTGGCACGAATCGAGACTGGGATTTGTCACTCCGTGTAACGGAGAGGTATCTCTGGGCCCACTCGGTAGGACATCATCATAATGTGCACAATGTGACCAAGGAGTTGATCACGGGATGATGTGTTACGGAACGAGTAAAGAGACTTGCCGGTAACGAGATTGAACAAGGTATCGGGATACCGACGATTGAATCTCGGGCAAGTATCGTACCGATAGACAAAGGGAATTGTATACGGGATTGATTGAATCCTTGACATCGTGGTTCATCCGATGAGATCATCATGGAGCATGTGGGAGCCAACATGGGTATCCAGATCCCGCTGTTGGTTATTGACTGGAGAGTTGTCTCGGCTGCATGACTCCCGAGCCCGTAGGGTCTACACACTTAAGGTTCGATGACGCTAGGGTTATAGGGAATAGATGTACGTGGTTACCGAATGTTGTTCGGAGTCCCGGATGAGATCCCGGATGTCACGAGGAGTTCTGGAATGGTCCGGAGGTAAAGATTTATATATGGGAAGTCATCATACGGTCACCGGAATAATTCGGGGGGGTTACCGGTATTGTACCGGGACCACCGAAGGGGTTCCAGGGGTCCACCGGGAGGGTCCACTGCCCCGGAGGGCCCTATGGGCTGTGTGTGGAGAGGGACCAGCCCCTTAGTGGGCTGGGCGCCTCCCCCCTAGGGCCCGCGTGCCTAGGGTTTGGGGGAACCCTAAAGGGGGCGCCCCCCTTGCCTTGGGGGCAAGGCAACCCCCTGGCCGCCGCCCCCTCCTCATATTGGATCTGAGGGGGCCGGCCCCCCTCTCCCTTGCCCCTATATATATGTGGGGGGTGGGAGGGCAGCCGCACCCAAGTTCTGGCGCAGCCCTCCCCCTCTCCCAAGTCCTCCTCCTCTCCCGCGGTGCTTGGCGAAGACCTGCAGGATTGCCACGCTCCTCCTTCACCACCACGCCGTCGTGCTGCTGCTGGATGGAGTCTTCCCCAACCTCTCCTTCTCCCCTTGCTGGATCTAAGCGTGGGAGACGTCACCGGGCTGCACGTGTGTTGAACGCGGAGGCGCCGTTGTTCGGCGCTTAGATCGGAATCAACCGCGATCTGAATTGCTGCGAGTACGACTCCTTCATCCGCATTCTTGCAACGCTTCCACTTAGCGATCTACAAGGGTATGTAGATGCACTCCCCTTCCCCTCGTTGCTAGATTACTCCATAGATTGATCTTGGTGATCCGTAGAAAATTTTAAATTTCTGCTACGATCCCCAACAAAGAGATCTAATTGAGAAAGGCGCTTCGGGACCGGGTTCTGCCAATTCCGGTCCGGAGGCCGTGATGGAAGAGCTAGGGCTCAACGAGGACAACCTGCAGGATGTGGTTGTCGAGGAGGACGAACTGCCAGAGGAGGCAACAAGATGGATGGCCATAGCACGAGTTCACACAAACATGAGAGTTGCTTGGGACTTGGCACAAGAGGTGAAGATCTGACCCCTGGAAGAAAATCTTTACAGGATGCAGTTCTTGTGTCTTGGTGATTGGGAACGAGTAATGCAGGAGGGGCCATGGGAATACAAGGGAAAAGCTATTGTCCTTGCACACTATGATGGCTTCACCAAGCCGTCCACCATTGCTCTCAACATGCTGGACATCTGGATGCAGATCCATGACTTGTCGGATGGTTATTTCTCAAAAATAAAAGCTCTGTCTTCAACAGTGGGTGAGTTCATATACATAGAACCCAAGTCTCCTGATATCGAAGGAAATTTCTGTAGGGCGCGGGTCGGGATTGATGTCACAAAACCCCTCAAGAATGTTGTTTCGCTGGTAGTGAAGAGGAAGCAGGAGGTCGCCCGCGAGATTTATCACGTAAAGTTTGAAAGATTACCCGATTGGTGTGCTGTCTGTGGCCACCTAGGCCACCTGTTCAAAGAGTGTGGAGATGGGGTCCATCCACTCAAAGCACTAGTCTTTAATAAGGATTTAAAGGTTGCTTGGTTCAGAGGTACAGGAAGAGGGCCGGGTGAAGGTAGAGGAAACCGGGGAGGAAGAGGCAGGGGACACTCCGGCAGAGGTCAGGGAAGAGGTCCATCACATGATCAGTTTGACGACCAGGCTGAGTATGAGGCTCCAGAACATCAAAACGATGTTATCATGCAAGACACGGAGAATAGCAGGAAGCGAGGGGCGGCACAAGAGGATGATCCAAAGTCCTTGCTAAGCAACACCACGTCCTCGCCATCTGGAGTACAACAGCCTCTGCTAATCATGGGCCCAGAGATGCCACTGAGTCCCTCCGCCAAGCAAGACATGAAAAGAACTAAGCAAGTACCAACAGTAGCTGACAAAGTGAGCGGGAAGAATTCCTCAAGGTACAAAAACAATGATGCGCGTTTGGCAGGCCTCCAAGGGGGGTCACGCCTAGCGCAATGAGTCTACTAGGTTGGAACTGCCGCGGGCCTGGCAAACCTGCGACAGTTCGAGAGCTTCGTGACCTCACGAGGCAACTTGCCCCTGATACGTCTCCGTCGTATCTATAATTTTGATTGTTCCATGCCAATATTCTACAACTTTCATATACTTTTGGCAACTTTTTATATTATTTTTGGGACTAACATATTGATCCAGTGCCCAGTGCCAGTTCCTGTTTGTTGCATGTTTTTTGTTTTGCGGTAAATCCATATCAAACGGAGTCCAAACGGGATAAAAACTGATGGAGATTTTTTTGGAATATATGTGATTTTTGGGAAGAAGAATCAATGCGAGACGATGCCCGAGGGGGCCACGAGGCAGGGGGCGCGCCCTGGGCCCTCGTGGCCACCCTGTAAGGCGGTTAGTGCCCTTCTTTCGCCGCAAGAAAGCTAATATCCGGATAAAAATCGTGTCCAAAATTTAGCCCAATCGGAGTTATGGATCTTTGGGAATTTAAGAAACGGTGAAAGGGCAAAATCAGGAAACGCAGAAACAGAGAGAGACAAAGAGACAGATCCAATCTTGGAGGGGCTCTCGCCCCTCCCATTCCATGGAGGCCATGGACCAGAGGGGAAACCCTTCTCCCATCTAGGGAGAAGGTCAAGGAAGAAGAAGAAGGGGGCCCCTCTCCCCCTCTCTCCCGGTGGCGCCGGAACACCGTCGGGGCCATCATCATCGCCGCAATCTACACCAACAACTTCACCGCCCTCATCACCAACTCTTCCCCCTCTATGCAGCGGTGTAACCCCTCTTTTACCCGCTGTAATCTCTACTTAAACATGGTGCTCAACACTATATATTATTTCCCAAAGATGTATGGCTATCCTATGATGTTTGAGTAGATCCGTTTTGTCCTATGGGTTAATTGATGATCGTGATTGGTTTGAGTTGCATGTTTTATTATTGGTGCTGTCCTATGGTGCTCTCTGTGTCGCGCAAGCGTGAGGGATCCCCGCTGTAGGGTTTGCAATGTGATCATGATTTGCTTATGGTGGGTGCCGTGAGTGATAGAAACACAGACCCGAGTAAGTAGGTTGTTTGCGTATGGGAGCAAAGAGGACTTGATGCCTTATAATGCTATGTACGGGTCTTACCTTAATGATCTTTAGTAGTTGCCGATGCTTGCTAGAGTTCCAATCATAGGTGCATATGATCCAAGAAGAGAAAGTATGTTAGCTTACGCCTCTCCCTCAAATAAAAATGCAATAGTGATTACCGGTCTAGTTATCGATTGCCTAGGGACAAACAACTTTCTTGTGTGACAAAAAGCTCTCTACTAAAACTAACTTCGTTGTGTCTTCATCTAAACAGCCCCTACTTTTTATTTACTCACTCTTTATTATCTTGCAAATCTATCCAACAACACCTACAAAGTATTTCTAGTTTCATACTTGTTCTAGGTAAAGCGAACGTTAAGCGTGCGTAGAGTTGTATCGGTGGTCGATAGAACTTGAGGGAATATTTGTTCTACCTTTAGCTCCTCGTTGGATTCGACACTCTTACTTATCGAAAGAGGCTACAATTGATCCTCTATACTTGTAGGTTATCAAGACCTTTTTTTTGGCGCTGTTGCCAGGGAGTTATAGCGTGGGGTGAATATTCTCGTGTGTTCTTGTTTGCTTTATCACTAAGTAGTTTTTATTTTGTGCTCTTGTTTTCTATCTTTAGTTATGGGTAGGGAACGCAAAATACCAAAAAAATTAGTGGTACCTACTGAACCAATGGTTGAAGAACCACTCAAAATCTATCACACTCCTGAAGCTTTTTACTTCGATCATCTTCGATCCCTATGTGCTCATGCTCAAACCCCAACTAGCTTAGTTGAGGGAAAATCTTTAGATGAGCATGCTTGTTATGTGCGACACCGCTTATCTCAAAAAGGGAAACTTTTACTGGATCATATTCATCGTTTGCAATGTTATGCTTGGAATTTATGTGAAATATATGATTTTACTTATTGTTCTGAAGACCCTAAGAAACACCTTCCCTACCAATGTGAGTTTAGTGATAACGGAATTGTATCTTCTTATGCTAAGGGTGTTTATAATTACTATGATGTTCAACAAATTGAAGAATTTGTTGCTTTTAAGGGTGCTTATGAAATTGCTTCTTTGATTGGAAAGTATGATGCTACTCTTTACAAATATGAAATTTTTTCCATACTTAAATATTGTTATGATAATTATGCTTCTAATGCCTATGTTAGACCATATATTGAGGACTCCTCCGCTGTCCAAGAAGAGACTAATATTTTGCAGGAGTCTATGGAAGAAGGAATTGATGAAACTGTGGGCTCATTGGATGAAAAAGATGATGAGGAGAGCAAAGAACAAAAGGAGGAAGAGCGGATTAGTTACATGTGCCCACCTTCTAATGAGAGTAACTCTTCAACTCATACATTGTTTAATTTCCCTTCATGCTTACCGAAGGATGATTGTTATGATCCGTTGATTCTTTTAAAATATCCCTTTTTGATGATGCTTGCTATGCTTGTGGTCAAGATGCCAATATGAATTATGCTTATGGAGATGAACTTGCTATAGTTCCTTATGTTAAACATGAAATCGTTGCTATTGCACCCACGCATGATAGTCCTATTATCTATTTGAATTCTCCCGACTACACTATATCGGAGAAGTTTGCCTTATTAAGGATTATATTGATGGGTTGCGTTTCACTACTACACATGATGATTTTCATAGATATAATACGCATGTGCTTGCTACTCCTACTTGAAATTATTATGAGAGAGGAACTACATCTCCTCCTCTCCATGTTTCCAATATGATAAAATTGCAAGAAACGGTTTATACTATGCATTGGCCTTTACTATGTGTGCATGAATTGTTCTTTTATGACATGCCGATGCATAGGAAGAGAGTTAGACTTCGTTGTTGCATGATATATGTTACTTTGTGCTCACTACTAAATTACAAATCTTTGTTAATTAAAATTGGCTTTGATATACCTTGGGATCCGGGTGGATCCATTACTTGAGCACTATATGCCTAGCTTAATGATTTTAAAGAAAGCGCTGCCAGGGAGACAACCCGGAAGTTTTAAAGAGTCATTTATTTCTATTGAGTGCTTTCATATAGTTTAAAAACAACAAAAATAAAGAGGGGAACCCAAAGCTTTTTCAAAAAGGAAAGTGAAAGTGAGAAAGACAAGCATTGTTGAAGTGGGAGAGCTCCTTGAACTTTGTTCATGCTCACTGAAACTTTGTGAATCTTGATTACAGAAACTTTTCGACAAAAATAATTATCCCCTTGTACAATTCCATTGTATTATAAAAATAATGTGCCAAGATTTTCCTTTAAGATGTTTACATTGCTTGTTGGTTTGTGCGGTGCAGAACAGAAACTTTGGCTGTAGTGCGCGATTTTACATTTTTTTACCGGAACGTCAAATGGTTCTGAAGCTTTTTGCACTGTCTTTCTATACAAATTGTTTATTTTTAAGAATTGTTTCAGAATTTTTGGAGTACCATAATTATGGTGAATGTTCATATTACTACAGTCTATCCTGTTTAAGACAAATTCTGTTTTTGATGCATAGTTTGCTTGTTTTGATGAAAATATCAATTTCTATTAGTGGATTAAGCCATGGAAAAGTTATATTACAATATCTACAATGCAAAAACAAAATATGAATTGGTTTTCAATAGTACTTAGAGTAGTGATTTGCTTTATTATATTAACGGATCTTACCGAACTTTTTGTTAAGTTTTGTGTGATTGAAGTTTTCAAGTTTTGGGAGAGATCACGATGGATGAAGGAATAAGGAGTGGCAAGAGCCTAAGCTTGGGGATGCCCGAGTCACCCCAAGGAAATATTCAAGGACTCCCAAGCAACCAAGCTTGGGGATGCCCCGGAAGGCATCCCCTCTTTCTTCTAACAATCATCGGTAATTTTACTTGGAGCTATATTTTTATTCATCACATGATATGCGTAAATCTTGGAGCGTCTTTTTCATTTAGTTTTCACTTTTATTTTATGCACCATGCTGGTATGAGATAGTCCTTGGTTGATTTATAGAATGCTCATTGCACTTCACTTATATTTTTTGAGTATGGCTTTATAGAATGCTTCATGTGCTTCACTTATATCATTTGAAGTTTGGATTACCTGTTTCTCTTCACATAGAAAACCGGCATTTGTAGAATGCTATTTTGCTTCACTTATATTTGTTAGAGCATGGGCATATCTTTTTTATAAAGAATTAAACTCTCTTGCTTCACTTATATCTATTTAGAGAGATGACAGGAATTGATCATTCACATGGTTAGTCATAAAATCCTACATAAAACTTGTAGATCACTGAATATGATATGTTTGATTCCTTGCAATAGTTTTGTGATATAAAGATGGTGATATTAGAGTCATGCTAGTGGGTAGTTGTGGATTGTAGAAATACTTGTGTTGAAGTTTCTGATTCCCGTAGCATGCACGTATGGTGAACCTTTGTGTAACGAAGTTGGAGCATGAGGTATTTATTGATTGTCTTCCTTATGAGTGGCAGTCGGGGACGAGCGATGGTGTTTTCCTACCAATCTATCCCCCTAGGAGCATGCGCGTAGTACTTTGTTTCGATGACTAATGGATTTTTGCAATAAGTATGTGAGTTCTTTATGACTGATGTTGAGTCCATGGATTATACGCACTCTCACCCTTCCATCATTGCTAGCCTCTTTGGTACCGTGCATTGCCCTTTCTCACCTCGAGAGTTGGTGCAAATTTCGCCGGTGCATCCAAACCCCGTGATACGATACGCTCTATAACACATAAGCCTTCTTATATCTTCCTCAAAACAGCCACAATACCTACCTATTATGGCATTTCCATAGCAATTCCTAGATATATTGCCATGCAACTTCCATCATCATCATATACATGACTTGAGCATTCATTGTCATATTGCTTTGCATGATCGTAAGATAGCTAGCATGATGTTTTCATGGCTCGTCCGTTTTTTGATGTCATTGCTATGCTAGATCATCGCACATCCCGGTACACCACCGGAGGCATTCATATAGAGTCATATCTTTGTTCTAGTATCGAGTTGTAATGTTGAGTTGTAAGTAAATAAAAGTTTGATGATCATCATTATTATAACATTGTCCCATGTGAGGTTCTCAAAATAAAAGTGGCCAAAGAAGCCCTCCCCCCCAAAAGAGAGAGGCCAAAGAAGCCTACAAAAAAAAGAAAAAAAGAAAAAATGAGAGAAAAGAGAGAAGGGACAATGTTACTATACTTTTACCACACTTGTGCTTCAGAGTAGCACCATGTTATTCATATAGAGAGTCTCTTGAGTTATCACTTTCATATACTAGTGGGAATTTTCATTATAGAACTTGGCTTGTATATTCCGATGATGGGCTTCCTCAAATGCCCGAGGTCTTCATGAGCAAGCAAGTTGGATGCACACCCACTTACTTTTCAGTTTGAGCTTTCATACACTTATAGCTCTTAGTGCATCCGTTGCATGGCAATCCCTACTCCTCGCATTAACATCAATTTATGGGCATCCCCATAGCCCATTGATTAGCCATGTCGATGTGAGACTTTCTTCCTGTTTGTCTTCTCCACACAACCGCCACCATCATATTCTATTCCACCTACAGTGCTATATCCATGGCTCACACTCATGTATTGCGTGAAAGTTGAAAAGGTTTGAGAACATCAAAAGTATGAAACAATTGCTTGGCTTGTCATCGGGCTTGTGCATGATTTGAATATTTTGTGTGGTGAAGATGGAGCATAGCCAGACCATATGATTTTGTAGGGATAACTTTCTTTGGCCATGTTATTTTGAAAAGACATGATTGCTTTATTAGTATGTTTGAAGTATTATTGTCTTAATGTCAAATGATAGACTATTGCTTTGAATCACTCGTGTCTTAATATTCATGCTATGATTAGATTACATGATCAAGATTATGCTAGGTAGCATTCCACATCAAAAATTATCTTTTTTATCATTTACCTACTCGAGGATGAGCAGGAATTAAGCTTGGGGATGTTGATATGTCTTCGTTGTATCTATAATTTTGATTGTCCATGCCAATATTCTACAACTTTCATATACTTTTGGCAACTTTCTATACTATTTTTGGGACTAACATATTGATCCAGCGCCCAGTGCCAGTTCCTGTTTATTGCATGTTTTTTTCGCAGTAAATCCATATCAAACGAAGTCCAAACAGGATAAAAACTGACGGAGATTTTTTTGGAATATATGTGATTTTTTGGAAGAGGAATCAATGCGAGACGATGCCCGAGGGGGCCACGAGGTAGGGGGGGCGCCCTGGGCCCTCGTGGCCACCCCGTAAGGTGCTTGGTGCCCTTCTTTCGCCGCAAGAAAGCTAATATCCGGATAAAAACCATGTCCAAAATTCAGCCCAATCGGAGTTACGGATCTTTGGGAATTTAAGAAACGGTGAAAGGGCAAAATCAGGAAACGCAGAAACAGAGAGAGACAAAGAGACATATCCAATCTCGGAGGGGCTTTCGCCGCTCCCATTCCATGGAGGCCATGGATCAGAGGGGAAACCCTTCTCCCATCTAGGGAGAAGGTCAAGGAAGAAGAAGAAGAAGAAGGGGGCCCTCTCCCCCTCTCTCCCGGTGGCATCAGAACGCCGCCGGGGCCATCATCATCGCCACAATCTACACCAAAAACTTCACCGCCCTCATCACCAACTCTTCCCCCCTCTATGCAGCGGTGTAACCCCTCTTTTACCCGCTGTAATCTCTACTTAAACATGGTGCTCAACACTATATATTATTTCCCAACGATGTATGGCTATCCTATGATGTTTGAGTAGATCCGTTTTGTCCTATGGGTTAATTGATGATCGTGATTGGTTTGAGTTGCATGTTTTATTATCGGTGCTGTCCTATGGTGCTCTCTATGTCGCGCAAGCATGAGGGATCCCCGCTGTAGGGTTTGCAATATGTTCATGATTTGCTTATGGTGGGTGCCATGAGTGATAGAAACACAGACCCGAGTAAGTAGGTTGTTTGCGTATGGGATTAAAGAGGACTTGATGCCTTATAATGCTATGGTTGGGTTTTACCTTAATGATCTTTAGTAGTTGCGGATGCTTGCTAGAGTTCCAATCATAAGTGCATATGATCCAAGAAGAGAAAGTATGTATCTTACGCCTCTCCCTCAAATAAAATTGCAATAGTGATTACCGGTCTAGTTATCGATTGCCTAGGGACAAATAACTTTCTTGTGTGACAAAAAGCTCTCTACTAAAACTAACTTAGTTGTGTCTTCATCTAAATAGCCCCTACTTGTTATTTACACACTCTTTATTATCTTGCAAATCTATCCAACAACACCTACAAAGTATTTCTAGTTTCATACTTGTTCTAGGTAAAGCAAATGTTAAGCGTGCGTAGAGTTGTATCGGTGGTCGATAGAACTTGAGGGAATATTTGTTCTACCTTTAGCTCCTCATTGGGTTCGACACTCTTACTTATCAAAAGAGGCTACAATTGATCCCCTATACTTGTGGGTTATCAGCCCCCTCTATAGTTTGTATCGTTGAAACACAGATAGAGGGCTCTTGAGTAGAGAATTTGGTAAGCTCTTTAGGGTTTGAGAAAAGTTTTGCTGTAAGCAGCTCCAGAAGGAGTGGAGGCATGGGAATTTTTTGGAATGATCAAATAAAGTTGGAGGTTACTGGTTACTTGGAATACCACATAGATGTAACTGTAAATGAACTAGTTGACTTCCCGATCAGAGCGACCTTTGTATACGAAGAGGCACAAGTCAGCGAATGCTACAAAACATGGGACATGCTCCGTGGCATTGCGGTTACAGGCAACCTCCCTTGGGTTGTAATGGGTGATTTCAACGAAGTACTCTATGCCCATGAGCACGATGGAGTGGGAAACTGTAGCCAGGCGCAGATGGATGCTTTCCGGGATGCTTTGGACACTTGTGGCTTGACGGATATAGGATACATAGGAAGGGACTGGACGTTCGAAAAGAAAGTGGCAGGAGGCACATACACCAGGGTCAGGTTGGATCGAAGTGTGGCTAATCCGGAGTGGTGCTTAGCGTTCCCAGGAGCTGTTACGAAGCACAAAGATGCCGCTAGTTCTGACCACGTACCAATCTTTCTCGGGCTGAAGGAGATGCATGCATGCATGCAGCCGGGGCCCATGAAGCTTTAAATATGAAATGTGCTAGGAATGTGACCCCAGGCTGCATGCGGTGGTGGTGGATGGTTGGGCGCTCAATCCGAGTGACTCTGTCACGGGGCTAAAGGACAAGCTACAAAATCTGGCGGGAGATCTCTCATGTTGGGATCGGGACCAGTTTGGGAATGTCAGGAGGCAGATTCGATTGTTGCAGGGACAACTACAGGAGTTGCGCGACGAGCAAGGTAGATCTGGTACATCTTTGGCAGAAATAAAAATCACCGACCACCTGGTAGAGTTATTTCATAGGGAGGAAATTCTTTGGCGTCAGAGGGCGCGTATTGAGTGGCTTATGCATGGTGATAAGAACACTTACTTTTTTCATCTACGTGCTAGCAGTCTGAGAAGGAAAAACCAGATAAAATCACTCCAGCGACAGGACGGGCAGATGACCGAAAATGTTGATGAGATGGAAGCAATGACTACATCCTTCTACAAAGAATTATATAGTTCTGAAGGAGTTCATGATATGGAGGAGGTTCTTTCAACAGTCCCAACAAAAGTCACAATGGAGATGAATGAAATGTTAAATGCCCCTTATAATGCAAAGGAAGTCAAGGACGCCTTGTTCCAGATGTTTCCTACAAAAGCGCCCGGGCCTGACGGTTTTCCTGCACATTTTTTTCAGCGCCACTGGGATGTGTGTGGGGAGGAAATCACCAAGGTGGTGGTAAAAATAGTTGAAGGGACTGAGTCAGCAGAAAGCATTAATGAAACCATTCTGGTTCTAATCCCTAAGGTAAATAAACCAACGCTCTTGTCCCAATTCCATCCAATTAGCTTGTGTAATGTCCTATACAAAATTGCATCCAAAGTAATCTCCAACTGTTTGAAGCTAGTACTGCCTGATATCATCTCTGGTGAACAGTCAGCCTTTGTCCCTAGGAGAATGATCACGAACAATATTATAACTGCTTATGAGTGCTTGCATTTTATGAAGAGGAATAAAGCTAAGAAACACCAGTCCTGTGCACTGAAGCTGGATATGATGAAAGCCTATGATAGGGTCGAATGGGAATACTTGAAGGCAATTATGCTCAAACTTGGCTTCACCGACAGATGGGTAAATGATACGTCTCCGCCGTATCTACTTTTCCAAGCACTTTTGCCCTTGTTTTGGACTCTAACTTGCATGATTTGAATGGAACTAACCCGGACTGATGATGTTTTTAGCAGAATTGCCATGGTGTTATTTATGTGCAGAAACAAAAGTTCTCGGAATGACCTGAAACTCCACGGAGCGTCTTTTTGGAAATAATAAAAAATACCGGCAAAAGATCAAGGCCAGGGGCCCACACCCTAGCCACGAGGGTGGGGGCGCGCCTGCCTCCCTGGGCGCGCCCCCTACCTCGTGGGCCCCCTGGAGCTCCTCCGACCTCGACTCTAACTCTATATATTCACTTTCAGGGAGAAAAAAATAAGGGAGAAGGATTCATCGTTTTTACGATACGGAGCCACCGCCAAGCCCTAAAACCTCTCGGGAGGGCTGATGCGGAGTCCGTTCGGGGCTCCGGAGAGGGGAATCTGTCGCCATCGTCATCATCAACCATCCTCCATCACCAATTTCATGATGCTCATCGCGTGCGTGAGTAATTCCATCGTAGGCTTGCTGGACGGTGATGGGTTGGATGAGATTTATCATGTAATCGAGTTAGTTTTGTTAGGGTTTGATCCCTAGTATCCACTATGTTCTGAGATTGATGTTGCTATGACTTTGCTATGCTTAATGCTTGTCACTAGGGCCCGAGTGCCATGATTTCAGATCTGAACCTATTATGTTTTCATCCATATATGAGTGTTCTTGAACCTATCTTGCAAGTCTATTGTCACCCTACTATGTGTATGATCCGCAACCCCCGAAAGTGACAATTAATCGGGACCACTCCCGGATGACCATAGTTTGAGGAGTTCATGTATTCACTATGTGCTAATGCTTGTTCCGGTTCTCTATTAAAGGAGCCTTAATATCCTTAGTTTCCAATAGGACCCCGCGTGCCACGGGAGGGTAGGACAAAAGATGTCATGCAAGTTCTTTTCCATAAGCACGTATGACTATATACAAAATACATGCCTAAATTACATTGATGAATTGGAGCTAGTTCTGTGTCACCCTATGTTATGACTGTTACATGATGAACCGCATCCGGCATAATTATCCATCACTAATCCAGAGCCTACGAATTTTCCATATACTGGTTTACGCTTATTTACTTTCGCGCTGCTACTATTACAATCACTACAAAATACCAAAACATTACTTTTGCTGTCTTTACTTTTGTTGCCGTTACCACCACTATCATATTACTGTGCTACTAAACACTTTGCTGCAGATACTAAGTTTCCAGGTGTGGTTGAATTGACAACTCAGCTGCTAATACTTGAGAATATTCTTTGGCTCCCCTTGTGTCGAATCAATAAATTTGGGTTAAATACTCTACCCTCGAAAACTGTTGAGATCCCCTATACTTGTGGGTTATCAAGACCTTTTTCTGGCACCGGTGCCGGCGAGCATAGCTCTATTCTTTGAGTCACTTGGATTTCTATCTGCTGGACACTATGAAGAACTTGAAAGACGCTAAGACAACAATTTATCCCTCAACTACGAGGGGAGGTAAGGAACTGCCATCTAGCTCTGCACTTGATTCACCTTCTATTATGAGTAAGCTAGCGACACCTAAACCTGCTTCTGCTATTCATTCCGATATGTCGCATGTTATTGATGATGCCACTTCTACTATGCATGATACTTATGATGAAACTGCTTCTATGCCTGATACTACTGTGCCCCTTAGTGAATTTCTTGAAGAACAAATTTCTAGGGCTAGAGAAAGAGAAATTGATGAAACTGAATACGATGATGATAGTGATGATGAAAATATGCCTGTTATTCCTGAAGGTTATCTTTTTGATAAAGATTCTTCTTTAGCTATTTTAGCCTGCAAAGATAGATATGAGCTTAAAAGGTTATTGATTAAATGGAACAAAGAATCACTTAGAGATAAAATGACACCTGATCCTGCTTTTGCAACTTCACCTATATGTGTTCCTGATAAGGATTATGAATTCTCTGTTGATCCAGATATAATTACTTTGGTTGAATCTGATCCTTTTTATGGCTATGAATCTGAAACTGTTGTGGCACATCTTACTAAGTTAAATGATATAGCTGCCCTGTTCACTAATGATGAGAGATCGCGTTACTTCTATATACTCAAAATATTTCTGTTCTCATTAAAGGGTGATGCTAAGATATGGTTTAATTCTCTTGATCCTGGTTGTGTGCGTAGTCCCCAGGATATGATTTATTACTTCTCTGCTAAATATTTCCCTGCTCATAAGAAACAAGCTGCTTTGAGGGAAATATACAATTTCGTGCAAATTAAAGAAGAGAGTCTCCCACAAGCTTGGGGGAGGCTTCTCAAGTTACTTAATGCTTTGCCTGATCATCCTCTTAAGAAACCTGAAATACTTGATATCTTTTATAATGGACTAACCGATGCTTCCAAAGATTACCTGGATAGTTGTGCTGGTTCTCTTTTCAGGGAAAGAACACCAGATGAAGCTGAAATTCTATTGAATAATATGTTGACAAATGAAAATAATTGGGCACCTCCTGAGCGAGCTCCTAAGCCAGCTCCTGCTCCAATTACTGAGCCTATTCCTAAACCAACTCCGAAGAAGAGAGGTGTTCTATTTCTCAGTCCCGAAGATATGCAAGAGGCAAAGAAATCTATGAAAGAAAAAGGTATTAAAGCCGAAGATGTTAAGAATTTACCTCCTATTGAAGAAATACATGGTCTTAATCTACCGCCTGTCAAAGAAACATATGAACTTGATCACTTATTTACTGAAGAAATTCTTGATCCCGATATCCCGACACAGGTAGTAAAGGTAAATTCTCTCTATAGATTTGATGAAGGTGATATCCCTCACTATAAGTCTGCTAGGCAATGCTTTGATGAGTTTGATAATTTTATTGTCAAACATGAAAATTTCAATGCTTATTTGGTAGACAATTGAAATATGATTCCGATATAATTAAATACTTGGGTGATTATATGGCTAATATTAGAGGTGAACTTAAACTTGTTAGCAAACATGCTTCTATGGTTACCACTCAAGTAGAACAAGTACTTAAAGCTCAAAAATAATTGCTCCATGAAATGAATAATAAGAAAAATGATTACACTGTTAGAGTGGCTACTAGAACTGGTAGAATGACTCAGGAACCTTTGTATCCTGAAGGCCACCCTAAGAGAATCGAGCAAGATTCTCAGAGAAATAATATTGATGTCCCTAGTTCTTCTAAGAAGAAGAAAAAGAAAAATGATAGAACTGTGCAAACTTCTAGTGAACCCATTGCTGAACCACCTGATAATCGAAATGATATCTCTATGTCTGATGCTGAAACACAATCCGGTAATGAACATGAACCTAGTGAAAATATTAATGATGATGTTCATGATGATGCTGAACCTAGTAATGATAATGATGTAGAAATTGAACATGCTGTTGATCTTTATAACCCACAATCAAAGAATCAACGTTATGATAAAAGAGACTTTGTTGCTAGGAAACATGGTAAAGAAAGGGAACCCTGGGTTCAGAAACTCATGCCTTTTCCTCCGAAACCATCCAAGAAGAAGGATGATGAGGATTTTGAGCGCTTTGCTGAAATGATTAGGCCTATCTTTTTACGTATGCGATTGACTGATGTGCTCAAAACAAATCCTTATGCTAAATATACGAAAGATATCATTACTAATAAAAGAAAGATACCGGAAGCTGAAATTTCCACCATGCTTGCTAATTATACTTTTAAGGGTGGAATACCAAAGAAACTTGGAGACCCCAGAGTACCTACTATACCTTGCTCCATTAAAAGAAATTATATTAAAACTGCTTTATGTGATCTTGGAGCCGGTGTTAGTGTTATGCCTCTATCTTTATATCGTAGACTTGACTTGAATAAGTTGACACCTACTGAAATATCTTTGCAAATGGCTGACAAATCAACTGCTATACCTGTCGGTATTTGTGAGGACATGCCTGTTGTGGTTGCAAACGTTACTATTTTAACAGACTTTGTTATTCTTGATATTCCCGAGGATGATAGTATGTCTATTATTCTTGGAAGACCTTTTCTTAATACTGCATGGGCTGTTATTGATTGCAACAAAGGCAATGTCACTTTTCATGTTAATGGTAATGAGCATACGGTACACTTTCCGAGGAATCAACCTCAAGTTCATAGTATCAACTCCATTGGAAAAATTCCATCAATTATAATTGGAGGTTTTGAATTTCCTCTTCCTACGGTCAAAAAGAAATATGATATACTTATTATAGGGGATGTGCATATCCCCGTTGAGGTAACTTAGTGTTATTCGAAATTTCTCCGGTTTCATGATTATCGGAATGAGTTTGTTAACAAGACCTGATCAACCTTGTTAGTGGATTCTTTTTGATGAGCATGAGATGGATGAAACTAGAAGCACAACCTTCTGTACCCTCTTTATATTTTCTGTTAATTAGTAGAAATAAAGTAAAAATAGTACCTCTCTGTCTGTTTCCTATCTTATCTGTGCAATATAAAAATATCCCGAAAATAAAAGTCCTCAGAATGCCATGCCAATTTAATATGATTTTTTCGGGAATATTTGAGGATTTACTGTGCAAAAATTACCACGAGAGGAGCTGCCACCTGGCCACGAGGGTGGTGGGCGCGCCCCCCTGCCTCGTGGGCCCACGGTGGCCCTCCTCCACTTATCCCAGCACCCATCTTCTTCCTCTGTCTCACACAAACCCGAAAAACCAACTCAAGCATGAGTTCCAGCCACTTTTGCTATGATTTTCGATCTCCTTGCTCAAAGCACCTCTCGCAAAACTGCTTGGGGAGATTGTTCCTTGGTATGTGACTCCTCCATTGGTCCAATTAGTTTTTGTTCTAGTGCTCTATTCTTTGCAAATTTGTGCTGCATAGGTGACCATGTTCTTGAGCTTGCATGTCAAATTTATATGGTTCCAAGTAGTTCTAATGCTTGATATAGGCTCTAGGCACTTGTAGGAGTAGTTGCTATCAGTTCTATTGAAGTTGGTTCACTTTTGTTTGAAGTTACTAAAAATTTCAGAATTTTTCAGAGAAAAACAATATGCTTAGGAAGATGTTCCAAGGTGGTTCCTCTAAGAAGCAAGGACCCAGGATTGCTATGCGCGATGCTGACGAGGATCCACCAAGAGACGCTCCGGTACGGCCTTGTGAGTGGCCGTCGGAAAATTTTATGGACCGTGCGGGAATTAAAGAAGAACTCAAAGCATATTTGCGCAATGCCGGTCTTGAGGAATTTGAGGCCAACAAATGCCCCCAGTATCATGATCTCACAAGTTCATTTGTGAGGAGGTTTGAGTATTCATCTTCGCGTAATTCTCCTTCAGTCATGTTTGATCTTTATGATAAATCTTATAGAATGGACTTAGAGGATTTCACTCTTGCATGCAAACTTCCATCATGGGGTAGTATTAGGGATCCCCCTAAATCTGAATTTAGAAACTTTCTTGCTGATATAACCGTGGGGGAATCTAGAGATATAACGCAAGATACCATAGGGAGCATTCACTTTCCTCCTATATATTATTTTGCTCTCTTCATCGGTAGATGCATAAATGCTAAGGATGAAGCATGTCACATGTGTGTCCCTGACCTTAGCATTCTTAGGAGTGCTGTGTTAGGAGACCAATCTTATCATCTGGGAGCCATTGTAGCTCGTAGGTTGCATCATAATAGACATAATGGAGATTTCTTTGGAGGAATTTATGCAACCTGCTTAGCTCATTTTCTTGAGATAGACATCCGTGAGGGTGATACGGAGTTGCCTACTGCATATTTAGATTATGACTCCATGGCTTCACATCATTTTGTTGAGTGACCCGAATCACCTCTTTTATACCGTTTAATTTTTAACAAACGACATGTTGTCCGTATTACTCTCCCTGCTCCTGCTCTTTTTGATTCACAGACAAAAGGAATATATACTATTACTAGAGAGGAGGCAGATGAGTACGAGAGGAGAGCGGAGGCAGCCCGACTCCACGCTGCAGCTCAGGAGGCGATAACTGCTGTATCGCAGTACGACCCCAGCTACACCTACGGGTATCCGCCAGGCTATCCCTGGCAATAGACCAACTTAGGCCAAAAGCCTAAGCTTGGGGGAGTACGTATTTCTCACCGACATTACATTTATGTTCACACACACTCATTGCTAGATGTCGGTGCTTATACTCTTTCATTGTAATATCCATGCTAGTTCATTTTCTTTTTCCTGCTTTCTTTTTGTGTGTTTATTAAACCTTAAGAAAACCAAAAAATAGTAGTAATTTACTTTCCTGCTGTAGTAGTAATTAAAAAGAAAACCCAAAAAAATATTTCCCGTTCTTCTTTTGCTTGTTGGGAGCTTTCCCGTGTAAATAGTTTTATTTTCTTTTCTTTTATTTGGGGGTCAGTAGGAGAAGACCATAATTAAATTGTTGTAGTGGCTCTTATATGCTTTAATGTTGATTTAACCCAGAGCCCATATTGCCTTGTCTTCTCCTATTTCTTGAATGCTCGCAGATTCCAGCTTAGTCCAATGCACATGCACTCTTATTATTATTCACACCGTTCGGTCGTGCAAGTGAAAGGCAATTATGATGATATATGATGGACTGACTGAGATGAGAAAAGCTGGTATGAACTCGACCTCTTTTGTTTTTGTAAATATGATGAGCCTGTCGTTCTTGATTCAGCTTATTATGAATAAACATGTTTGCAATGACAATTAGAGATCATAGTTGCTTGTGCCATGCTTGATTAGCTATGAGTTATAATGGTTTACCTTGTGTGCCAACATGCTATTGAGATGATCATGATGTGGTATGATGTGGTGGTATCCTCTTTTGAATGATTTAAGTGACTTGACTTGACACATGTTCACGTATGTAGTTGAAACAAAATCAACATAGCCTTCATGATATTTATGTTCATGGTGGATTATATCCTACTCATGCTTGCATCCAATGTTTATTAATTTTAATGCATGTACATGGATGTTGTCGCTCTCTAGTTGGTCGCTTCCCAGTCTTTTGCTAGCCTTCACCTGTACTAAGCAGGAATACTGCTTGTGCATCCAATCCCTTAAACCCCAAAGTTATTCCAGATGAGTCCACTATACCTTCCTATATGCGGTATCTACCTGCCGTTCCAAGTAAATTTGTATGTGCCAAACTCTAAACCTTCAAATAAATATTCTGTTTTGTATGCTCGAATAGCTCATGTATCAACCAAGGCTGTCCTTATCTTCCGTGTTAGGCGGGTTATTCTCAAGAGGAGTGGACTCCGCTCCTCACTCACGAGAAAATGGCTGGTCACCGGGATGCCCAGTCCCATGCTTTATGCAAACTAAATCAAAATTAATTGCAAACAAAACTCCCCTTGGGACCTGATGTATGTTGGATACACTCGTTGTTTCGAGCAAGTCATGGATTGATGCTTGTTGGTGGAGGGGGAGTATAAACTTTACCATTCTGTTTGGGAACCGCCTATAATTTGTTTAGCATGGAAGATATCGCCATCTCTTAGTTGTTACGTTGACAATGAAAGTATACCGCTCAAAATGCAATTTATCTCTATTTCAAAACCGAGCTTTGGCACCTCTACAAATCCCTGCTTCCCTCTGCGAAGGGCCTATCCATTTACTTTTATGTTGAGTCATCACCCTCTTATTAAAGAGCACTAGCTGGAGAGCACAGCTCTCATTTGCATTCATCACTATTAATCTATGTTGGGTATGACTATGATTGGATCTCTGTTACCATGAATTACAATGTCTAGTCAGTCCTTGATCTTTAAAGGTGCTCTGCATTTATGTTTTGCGGTCTCAGAAAGGGCTAGTGAGATACCATCTTGTTATATTATATTATGATTGTTTTGAGAAAGTGTTGTCATCCGAGATTTATTATTATGGCTTGCTAGTTGATTATGCTATTGATATGAGTAATTATGAGACCTGAGAATTATTGCAAATGTGGTTAATTATGATATATGCTGAAAACTTGAATGCTGGCTTGACATAATTACAACAACAAGAGCAAACAGAGTTTGTAAAAGTTTTTCTTTCTTTCTTTCAGTTTGTCAACTGAATTGCTTGAGGACAAGCAAGGGTTTAAGCTTGGGGGAGTTGATACGTCTCCGTCGTATCTACTTTTCCAAACACTTTTGCCCTTGTTTTGGACTCTAACTTGTATGATTTGAATGGAACTAACCTGGACTGACGCTGTTTTCAGCAGAATTACCTTGGTGTTGTTTTATGTGCAGAAAGCAAATATTCTCGGGAAGTCCTGAAACTCCACGGAATACCTTAGAAAAAATAATAAAAAATCCTCGCCAAAGATGAAGACCAGGGGGCCCACACCCTGTCCACGAGGGTGGGGGGCGCGCCCCCCTCCTGGGCGCGCGCCCCTACCTCGTGGGCCCCCTGGAAACCCTATGACGCCAATTCCAACTCTATATATTCGCTTCCGGAGAGAAAAAAAATCAGAGAGAAGAAATCATTGCGTTTTACGATACGGAGCTGCCGCCAAGCCCTAAAACCTCTCGGGAGGGCTGATCTGGAGTCTGTTCAGGGCTCCGGAGAGGGGGATTCGTCGCCGTTGTCATCATCAACCATCCTCCATCACCAATTTCATGATGCTCACCGCCGTGCGTGATTAATTCCATCGTAGGCTTGCTGGACGGTGATAGGTTGGATGAGATTTATCATGTAATTGAGTCAGTTTTGTTAGGGTTTGATCCCTAGTATCCACTATGTTCTGAGATTGATGTTGCTATGACTTTGCTATGCTTAATGCTTGTCACTAGGGCCTGAGTGCCATGATTTCAGATCTGAACCTATTATGTTTTCATGAATATATGTGAGTTCTTGATCCTATCTTGCAAGTCTATAGTCACCTACTATGTGTTATGATCCGGCAACCCCGAAGTGACAATAATCGGGACCACTCCCGGTGATGACCATAGTTTGAGGAGTTCATGTATTCACTATGTGCTAATGCTTTGTTCCGGTTCTCTATTAAAAGGAGGCCTTAATATCCCTTAGTTTCCAATAGGACCCCGCTGCCACGGGAGGGTAGGACAAAAGATGTCATGCAAGTTCTTTTCCATAAGCACGTATGACTATATACGGAATACATGCCTACATTACATTGATGAATTGGACCTAGTTCTGTGTCACCCTATGTTATGGCTGTTACATGATGAACCGCATCCGGCATAATTATCCATCACTAATCCGGAGCCTACGAGTTTTCCATATAATGGTTTACGCTTATTTACTTTCCCGCTGCTACTGTTACGATCACTACAAAATACCAAAAAACATTACTTTTGTTGTCTTTACTTTTGTTGCCGTTACCACCACTATCATATTACTGTGCTACTAAACACTTTGCTGCAGATACTAAGTTTCCAGGTGTGGTTGAATTGACAACTCAGCTGCTAATACTTGATAATATTCTTTGGCTCCCCTTGTGTCGAATCAATAAATTTGGGTTAAATACTCTACCCTCGAAAACTGTTGCGATCCCCTATACTTATGGGTTATCAGCCTCCTCGTTGATCCCCTAACGTGCACTCCAAGTTTTCTAGGCTTCTTCTGATCCAAAAATAAGTTCCGTGAAGTTTCAGGTCAATTGGACTCCGTTTGATTTTCCTTTTCTGCGATATTCTAAAACAAGGAAAAAACAGAAACTAACACTGGGCTCTGGGTTAATAGGTTAGTCCCAAAAATTATATAAAATAGCATATAAATGCATATAAAACATCCAAGGTTGATAATATAATAGCATGGAACAATCAAAAATTATAGATACTTTGGAGACGTATCAAGATTACAGCGGGTAAGAGAGGGATTACACCGCTGCATAGAGGGGGGAAGAGTTGGTGATGATGGCGGTGAAGTTGTTGGTGAAGATTGCGGTGATGATGATGGCCCCCGGTGGCACTCCGGCGCCACCGGAAGCGAGGGGGAGAGAGCCCCCTCCTTCTTCTTCTTCCTTGACCTCCTCCCTAGATGGGAGAAGGGTTTTCCCTCTGGTCCAAGGCCTCCATGGTGTGGGAGGGGCGAGAGCCCCTCCGAGATTGGATCTGTCTCTCTTTGTTTCTGCGTTCTCAGATTCTACCCTTTCATTGTTTCTTATATTCCCGGAGATACGTAACTCTGATTGGGCTGAAATTTTAACACGATCTCTATCCGGATATTAGCTTTCTTGCGGCGAAAGAAGGGCATCAACCGCCTTACAGGGTGGCCACGAGGGTCAGGGGCGGGCCCCCTACCTCGTGGGCCCCTCGAGCATCGTCTCGCGTTGATTTCACTTCCCAAAAATCACATATATTCCAAAAAAAATCTCTGTCTGTTTTTATCCCGTTTGGACTCCGTTTGATATGGATTTCCTGCAAAACAAAAAACATGCAACAAACAGGAACTGGCACTGGGCACTGGATCAATATGTTAGTCCCAAAAATAGTATAAAAAGTTGCCAAAAGTATATGGAAGTTGTAGAATATTGGCATGGAACAATAAAAAATTATAGATACGATGGAGACGTATCATGGGCCCACGGTGGCCCTCCTCCACCTATTGCTCCACCCACACACTCCTTCTTCCTCCCACAAACACCATTATCCAGCTCAAACCCGAGTCCAAGCTCATTTTGCTACCATTTTCGATCTCCTTGCTCAAAGCACCTCTCACAAAACTGATTGGGGGGATTGATCCTTGGTATGCGACTCCTCCATTGGTCCAATTAGTTTTTGTTCTAGTGCTTTATTCATTGTACATTTGTGCTGCCTAGGTGACCATGTTCTTGAGCTTGCATGTCAAATTTATATGGTTCCAAGTAGTTTTGATGCATGATATAGGCTCTAGGCACTTGTAGGAGTAGTTGCTATCAATTTTGTTGAGTTTGGTTTACTTTTATTTGAAGTTACTAAAAATTTCAGAAATTTTTCAGAGGAAGAAATATGTTTAGGAAAATGTACCAAGGTGGTCCTTCAAAGAAGCAAGGACCCAGGCTTGCAATGCGTGATGCTAATGATGAGCCACCGAGGGACGCTCCAGTGCGGCCTTGTGAATGGCCTTCAAAGGACTTCATGGATTGAGCGGGAATTAAGGAAGAATTTAACGCATATTTGTGTAACGCTGATCTTGTGAGCTTCGAGGAAGAAAAATGCCGTCAGTACCACTATCTCACTACACTACAAAAAAATACACTTCCGTGATGATACGTGTTTGTCACAGTAGGTCGCATTTTCTGTCATGCATGTACATCCATGACGATTTTATGACAGAATCAAGATAGTCATTCCTGTGCTGTCGTAGAAGTGTTCCATGACATTACCAAAATTATCATCACGGAAGTGTCCACTTCCATGACGATAAATCCCGCGTCACAGAAGTGCTTTCGTCAAGGGTGACCGACACGTGGCATCCACCGTAACGGAACGTCGTTAAGCTATCGGGTCGGGTTTTGGATCTGATAACCCGTTAACAGCCCCGACCAATGGGGATTTTCCACGTGTAAAATCATCATTGGCTGGAGGAAACACGTGTCGGCTCATCGTTGGGACAGATGTCATCCACTCATTGGACAGAAGGCGCCTATGATATGTCGACACGTGGCACGACCCAACAGAGGCCCATTCCTGTGAAAAGGCCGGCCCGTTTGACTTGGTCAAAAGGTGGCGGGCCGGCCCATGTAAAGCCTGTTAACGGCATGTTCGCATATAGCCCATTTACAGCCCGCTAACCCAAGGCCCGTTACGCCCTATCCGAATTAGGCCCAATAGCGTCATCTGGGCCACCCAATATGATTCCAGCCCGTTTTCACTTCTGGCCCATGTATGGCCCATGACGTCTTTCGGCCCATATGAGGCCCTATGTAACTCTTGGCCTATTAACGGCCCGTGGTGAAACTGGCTCGTAATGAACAGTGTATCACTTTACACCCATTAACGGCCCGTGGTGAAACTGGCCCGTAATGAACAGTGTATCACTTTATACCCATTAACGGCCTGTTATTCCGTTGGGCCGTTTCTAGCCCATGTTATCTTTCGGCCTTCTCAGAGCCCATTTATTCTTGGGCTCATTTCCAGCATTCGTTTACTTACGGCCCGTTACTGTCATTTTCTGCTTGTGGGCCAAATCTAGCCTGTGGTTACAGTCGGCCTGTTTGTGGTCCGTTAATACATTGGGCCGTTTTCATAGCGTCATCACATACGGCATATTAAAGATGGCCCGTTATGGTCGGCCCATGAATGGACGATTCCAACTCTAGCCCGTTTACGGCCATAATGCGGTCTGTTTGGCCCATGTTGGGCCAATCGATCATACGGCCCATATAAGGCCCATTGATGATACAGCCTGCAGAAGGCCCATTGTTTCTATGGTCCGTAGAAGGCCCATTGTTTCTATGGCCCGTAGAACGCCCACTGTTTCTACGGCCAGTAGGAGGCCCAGTGTCGCTACAGTAAATATTAGCCCATGGTTATTGTGGCCTAGTTAAAAAAATAGGTTATTGCAGCCACTAGCTAACCCCAGAAAAAGAACTGCAATGACTACAAGCAAACAAATACACAAGACAACAAGGAAATAAATAAGCAAGCAACTAACACTAGGCTATCACGGCTATTACACATATTACATCCACTGGGCATCAAAGTTCGCCACCAGTGCAAATATAGGGAACAAAGCAGCATATCATATACACTGGTTGTCAAAGTTGGCGACCAACGAAAATAAACGCCGCAGCAAAACAAATCCAGAACTGAAACCACTTCAGAAGATCTCAAGAAACAATATCCTGGGTACCCATAATGCTAGCAAGATGCTTAGCAAGCTTTTTAACTTTCTTTTGTTTGGCGCTTAAATCCTCCGGCGCTTGTTGTTGCACCAGAAAATATGCATCTGAATTCTGCAGGGACTTCCTCAATCCTTCAGCTTCCTGTCGCAGCACATCTGATTGATGTCTTTCAACTTGAAGTTGAGACTCAAGAAGACGAACTGATTCAAGCAGCGAGTTCGAAGAGCTTGTGCCAGCAGTAGTGGCCAGTAACTCGAACACTACATCAAGACATGACTTTTGGGTTCCCTCACTGTCGTCAAGATAGTTTTTATCAGCTTTCTTGGAGACCAACAGGGATGTCTCACTATCTTGAACCTTATCTGCATTACTTCCTTTACCATTGGATAACGCGGTACTGTTCTCCAATATTTTGTCCGCATTCTAAAAGATAAACAAGCAGACACATCACATGTTTACCATGTTGTATATGGAACTCATTTTGGTAAATGAGTTCAGTAGTAAAGTGGACAGGATAACAGCATGAAACAAACATACATCTATGTACCATGGTCACTTTATGGTCTATATCATTCTAGTTTTTGTTGCCAAATCAAGATAGAGACACAGTTCAAATAATATTTGTTCAAGACAAAGCAGAATAGACAGAATATAAGTGTGGGTAACTATAGAGCAATAACAACACTTGTAATGTGCATGACATGAGAACATAACTGTTTATTCAATTAAAACTGAAATCAACATAGAGCAGGTTACAACAGCAAACCAGTTAAAGAAACAGGTTTAAAACATACCTGTTGCGCCATTGGAGTTTCAATTCCATCCTTCAAATTTGAAAATAGTTGGTATGAGTAAATACAGTAATGCAAGAGCAAAGGAGTATGAACCATAGCTATAGAACCTGACCTGAGAACAAATCTTCTTCTCCTTTAAGCATTGAGTTGGGATTCGTAGTGGTGGTCCCCGTGATTTGGGCACTGCAGTTCCCTTACTAACCGGTCGTGTTTGGGTACTCTGTGGTGGAGATGGTGCTGTGTCAACTGGAACTGGGTTACTACCTGCCGGGGTTGGGGTTAGAAGGGTGTAGCTGGTTCTCTGTCCAACTGGGTAGGGGTACAATCTGCGAGAGTCTGGGTTATGTGTGGTGGATCTAGTCCTTGGGCAAGTACAACCGTGGTTCTATCTGCAACTAGTAGAACTATCTTTTCTGAAGACCGTGTTGTTACTCCCTTAGATACTGCCATCATGCTCTCCAATTCAAATGGCTGATAAACAAGAAAAGTAATTGAAAGTATAGACATTGTATGATAGACAAGTGCAATGGATAGTGGGGAATAAAAGAGGGCATGAAATAATTCATATTTATGTTGTCTAACCAAACAGGATGGCATGCCACAATTTCACATATATGATGGCTAACTAAACAGGATAGCATGACACAATTTCACATTATGATGGCTAACTAAAAAAGATGGAAAGACATAGTTCAAAATATGAGACTATGTAAACAGGATGACATGACATAACCATATAATGTGTTTATTAAATAGGTTGGCATGCCATAATTCACATACATTCACGGATAGAATGCCATAATTCAAAATATGATGACTGTAAACAGGATGAGATGATATAACTATATGATGTCTTTATTAAATAGGTTGCCATGCCATAATTCAGATAGATAATGTGTATGTACTATGTAAACATGATGGCATGATATAATTCAAATATATGATTTATATAGTAAGCAAGTAAGCAGATGGCAATCCATATATGATGTAAAAACTAAGCAATGCAAGACAACATGCATGACATGGGTAATATAACCCTGCCAAGTTTGAGCATAGACCTCAGGGGGGAAATAGGACTGATCATCAGTCTCTGAATCCTCCTCTGAGGAGCTCTCTGTAACCAGCAAGATGTCCACTTCAGCAGGTAGCATTGTCTGCTCTGAATACCTTGTTTTCACTCCAGATACTTCCATCACCACTTCAAATGGCTGATGCACAGGAAGAGTGGTTGAGTATACAAACGTTGTCGACAAATGGAACACGTAATACAAAAAAATGATAGCATGATATAATTCACATACATGATGATTGACTAAACAGCATATCATTGCATAATTCACATATATAATGCCTTTGCAACAAGATAGCATTGTATAATTCACATATATAATGTCTTGCAACAAGATGGCAATGCATAATTCACATATATGGTAATTAGACACTGAACAGGTGGCATTCACACAAAGCATGTCTAAACTAATCAAATGACATAGCAATGCGAGACACCATACGCACGATATGAGCAACATAACCCTGCCAAGTTAGAGCATACACCTCGGGGGGGGGGGGGATAGGACTAGTCATCTGTCTCTGAATCCTGCTCTGAGGAGCTATCCGTAACCAGTGAGATATGCGCTTCGTCAGATAGCATAGTCTGCTCTGAAGACCTTGTTTTCACTCCAGAATTTGCCATCACCGTGTCAAATGGCTAATGCACATGAAGAGCTGTTGAATGTACTAACATTGTTGACAAATGTAATATGTAACGAAAAAAGGATGGCCTGATATAATTTACATATAAGATGACTGGCTAAGCAGGATGGCATTACAAAATTCACATATATGATGCCTGGCTAAACAAGATGGTGTTGCGTAATTCACATAAATGATGAATAAACTAAACAGATGGCATTCACACAAAGGATGTCTAAACTAAGCAGATGACATATTTGATGTATAAAGTAAGCAATGCAAGACACCATATGCATGATATAACCAACATCAGCATGCCAAGTTAGAGAGAACACCTCAGGGGGTAAAGAGGAGTTGTCTTCTCCTTCTGAATCCCCCTCAGAACAGATATCTTCCTCTCGATTACAATCCGAAATGCGTGGAGGGGGGATGCCTTTACGCCTACCATGGAGCGATGTCTGCATGAAATTTTATGCCACGCAAGGCTCGTCTCTTTTGCTCTACATGTTCAGTTCCATTGTTTACAATAACTGTCATGCATAGGAATAAAACATGGTGAGATTATGTAAGGAGTGCATGCAGAAATCCAGAGTGATGGTAGCAACCCGTGGATTGACCCAAAACCAATAATAGCAGGCAGATAATGGCTTCAGTTAAAAAATACAGATAATGGCTTCTTTACTGTTTGTTTCCCACCCAACATGAAACTCATAGTAGACACCGGAGATTAACCAGATAGTAGATAGATACTATTGATAGCAGCCCTGATATGTACTCCACAACCATTTAAAAACTCAAGTTTGACCATTAGTTTGGAGCTGACTCAGAGTCTAATCGGTGAACAAGATGATAAAGTAGCATGTAATATTAAGCGATGCATAAGGTAAGCAGACACGAAAGAGTGCGATCTCTCTTGCAGACCCGTGTAGTCCTCGAGGTCATCTGCTCGGTTGATGATGATAATGTAGTTTTCATGGCTGCCAGCGGCGGGGAAGAAGATCTGAGGCGGTGAAAGACAGTCTGGAGGCCGGATCCCTGCTATGCTGGACCCTTCTGTCGTTGGAGCAGCTGAGCTAGGGTGGACGACTGCGCAGTAGGAGCGAGACAAACCACGCAAGGTTTTCTTTGACAACTATCTGTAAGAGAAGTAATTCTGTAAGGGCTCGTTTGAATGGGAGGATTCCAACAATGTAGGGATAGGAAATAGACAGGAATAGGATAGGAATGCATGTGCAAAATAGAGAATTTAAAAACACAGGATTTCTGCCAATCTGGGTGTTTGATTCACAACAATTGGAAGATCACAGGATGCAAAGAAGCATGGTGAGATTAAGTCAAACCACAAGAAAATGTACGGTTATAATGCTATTATGCTACTATCTCTTAGTCTTGTGCTTCATGAATAGGAATTTGAAAAGGAGGACAAGTGAAAATTAAAATTCCTACATTTTTTCTTTCAAGGAGACACTAAAGGAACAAATCCGTGTGCTCAGTGGACAATATATATAACATGTAGAGTAAAAAAGAGATGCAACAAGTGTACAACCTCTTTGGCGAAGCCATGCACTACAAAAAAAGACACATCCGTGACATTTTGGGCCGAATGAATTTTTTTTCTGTCATACATATGGCACTTCTATGACGATAATTGTGACAAAACCCGGTATCATCATAGATGTGGTGGGCTCCTACTTCTATGACAAAAAATCATGACAGAAAATGGGCTTTTCGTCCTGGGCGGGCCGGAGACGCAGCTGCATGACATTCTTTGGGCCGTCCATGACAGAAAAAACCATGGTAGAAGCGAGGGCAAGGAAAATTTCAGGGAGTTCCCGGTTACGGTGGGAGGTCGGGGGCCGAGCGATGTGTGTTTCTCTCGTACACGTACGCGCGTGTGTGCGAGGCGTTGGCTCTAACTGAACCCGAGCGAGGCGTTGGGCTCTAACTGAACCCGAGCAATTGCACTGCAGGCTACGCGTTACTGAACCCGAGCGATCGATCGATGGCTGTTAACTGAACCCGATTGAGCGATTCCTTCGCTACTGCTGCTAACTGAAGCCGATCGATGCTGCCCCTGGGATGAACAGTGAGCGTTGCGGGGGGTTTGGATGAACAGTGAGCGGTGGCGTTGCCTCTGGATGAACAGGACCCCGTGGTGTGGTGGAGGGCTGGATGAACAGTAGACGGTGGAGGGGTGCCCGTGGAGGGGTGGTTGAACATGAACCCGTGGTGTGGAGGGCTGGACGAACAGTAGACGGTGGAGGGGTGGTTGAAGAGTAGCCGGTGGAGTAGCGCACGGTGGAGGCTGGATGAACAGGAGCCCGTGGAGGCTGGAGGAGGTCGACGGTAGCCCGTGGAGGCTGGAGGAGGTCGACGGTGGAGATGAACAGTATCCCGTGGAGTCCCGTTTTGCGGTACGCCACACCCCTGCCGATGCGTTTTGTGGTACACCACACCCCTCCCGATCAATAGGACCCCCGTTCGACCGTAGGAGGTCTGTTTCCTCCATTTTGCGGTACACCACACCCCTCCCGATCAACATGACCCCCGTTTCAACCGTAGGAGGTCCGTTTCCTCCGTTCTGCGGTACGCCAGGCCTCGTTTCCATCGCCTGTTCCATCCAAGCCCTCCCGATGAACACGACCACGCATTCCGTTCCGACCCAGCCGGTTGGCTCCCACGCGTTCCGTTGCCTCCCGATGAACACGACGCATTCTGTTGCCTCCCCATGAACACGACGCATTCCGTTGCCTCCCCATGAACACGACGCATTCCGTTGCCTCCCCATGAACACGACGCATTCCGTTGCCTCCCCATGAACACGACGCATTCCGTTGCCTCCCCATGAACACGACGCATTCCGTTGCCTCCCCATGAACACGACGCATTCCGTTGCCTCCCCATGAACACGACGCATTCCGTTGCCTCCCCATGAACACGACGCATTCCGTTGCCTCCCCATGAACACGACGCATTCCGTTGCCTCCCCATGAACACGACGCATTCCGTTGCCTCCCCATGAACACGACGCATTCCGTTGCCTCCCCATGAACACGACGACAACGCTGTTTCTCCGTTCCGACCCAGCCATGTACACGAGCCCTGGCCGTACGTATGTGCGAGTAGGCGTTCGAGACCCTGCCCGTATGTACGTACGTGGCCGTATTTTCTTTCTTGCACCCTGGCCGCTGTACGTACGTGTACATGCTACGTGCGTGGCTCTACTATGACACGTACGCGCCTCTACAACGACACGTGCGCGCCTCTACATCGACCAGTATATATGTACGTACACGTTCGCGACCAGAATGACAACACTACGTACGCTTCGACCAGGTGGGATCCGACTGTCAGGCACTTCCTTGCGTGGAAGATGTAGCTGGTGGGTCCCAGCAGTCAGGGGGGTGAATCGTTTTGTTTTTTGCCCGGACGCACTTCCTTGCGTGCGAAGGTGTAGCTGGTGGGTCCCAGCAGTCAGGGGGGAAACGTTTTTTCGCGAAATACGGTGGCCCGTCCGGTGGGTCCCCGCTGTCAGGTGGAGGAATAATTACTTTGCACATAATAAGGAGGCACTTCCTTGCTGCGGCCGTGGACCCAGCTGTCAGCCTCTCCACGTACAGTCCACGTCCGATGGAAGCCGTTCCTTGACCACGTTGACCATGCCGTGCCGAGAGCACCAGGACGGTGGACGACGACGAGGCCTAGGAAGGGACGACGCGGAGCCAGGGAACACGCGGCAGTGGATGCCCACGCATAGAGGAGTACGAGGGTTCACTGGTTCGCTGCGGTGTGAGGTTGCCGTCGCCGCAGAATAACAGGGGGTGTGGGTGAGTAGAGGGATGGCCTGGCCAGCGGTGGGAGTAGTAGGGGGCGGTGAGGCCTCCGCCGCATTGGCCACGGGAGGCAGGAGCACGAGGCACGACCGATGCTGGTTTGGGCGGCTGGAGCAAGAAGACCAAAGGTTGAAGAAGCACTACGGCCGTTGGATGGACATCGTACGGTCACTGAAGCTAAAGTCGTGCATATATTGACTAAGTTGACAAAGCCCTCCGTCCCCGTCAACTTAGTAGGCCCACAAGTCAGCCTGCCACTATACTGGGTCCCAGCTAACAGGGGGGTATTCATTTTTTTGTGCGTAATAAGGAGGCACTTCCTTGCGTGTGAAGATATAGCTGGTGGGTCCGAGCTGTCAGCGGCGGTAACATTTTTTCTGCGTAATACAGAGGCCCTTTCGGTGGGTACCTGATGTCAGGTGGAGGAATCATTATTTTGCGCGTAATAAGGAGGCATTTCCTTGCGTGCGGCCATGGACCCAGCTGTCGGCCTCTCCACGTACAGTCCACTTCAGATGCATGTCGGTCGTTGACCACGTTGACCAGGCCGCGCCGAGAGCACCAGGGCGGTGGACGACGGCGAGGCCTAGGAAGGGAACGACACGGAGGCAGGGAAGACTCGACAGTTGTTTCCCACGCGGAGGGGAGTATGACTGTACGAGGGTTTACTGGTTCGTCTACCGTCGCCGGAGAATAACAGCAGGTGTGGGTGAGTAGAGGGATGGCTAGGCCAGCGATGGGAGTGCGGTGGGGCGGTGAGGCCTACGCGGCAGCATAGCCGGCCGCGGGAAGGAGGGAGCAGGCAGTCCCCCAACGCTTGTTTGAGCGGCTGGAGCAGGAAGAGCAGAGATTGAAGAAGCACGACAGCCGTTCGATGGACATCCAACAGTCACTGCTTGTGTGTCAACCTTTTTTTTAGGAAAGCCTCAAATCTGTGGAAAATAGCATACATCCCATTTGCTAATTCTTAAGGTTTTTTTGGATCCCATATTCTTTTTGTTAGCATTACAGCCCATATTGTGGCCACGGTTAAAAAATTATACGAAATTTTGCATATTTCGGTGCGGTCCGAACTGTTTTTAATCCCGAAATTTCGACTCACATTCAAACTGATTTTAAAAATAAATGTATATCAATATAAAATCCAACAAATTCTCCACGCATAAAAATTAATGTAATTTAAAATCTTGAAATGAAAAAAAGATATTTGAAACTAATTGCCGGTTTGATGTGTTTTAAAAATGTACATCCCATTTCTCATTACCGATGGGCCACTTTCTCGGTCAGCCGAATGAAAGCTCTCCTCGTCTTGAAAGATTTGCAGCCCAACAGGCCTGACAAAGCGACTTACTTGGCAAATCACAAAAAAACTGGGCTGTGGCCGTGGACCCAACTATCAGCCTCTCCACGTACAGTACTCTTCCGATAGAAGTCATTCCTTGACCACGTTGACCATGCCGCACGGAGAGCACCACGGCGGTGGACGACGGCGAGGCCTAGGAAGGGGACTACATGGAGCCGAGGAAGACGCGGCAGTGGAAGCCCATGCGGAGAGGAGTACGAGGGTTCACTGGTTCGGCTGCGGTGTGAGGCTGCCGTCGCCGCAGGGTCTGGCCAACGGTGGGAATAGTAGGGGGCGGTGAGGCCTCCATGGTAGCACAGTCAGCCACGGGAGGCAGGAGCATGCGGCACGACCGGCGCTGGTTTGGGTGGCTGGAGCAAGAAGACCAGGGGTTGAAGAAGCACTACGGCCATTGGATGGACATCGTACGGTCACTTGAGCTAGAATCGTTCATATTGACTAAGTTGACAAAGCCCTCCGTCCCCGTCAACTTAGTAGGCCCACAAGTTAGCCTCCCACAATGGTGGGTCCTAGCTAGCAGGGGGTATTCATTTTTTTGTGCGTAATAAGGAGGCACTTCCTTGCTTGCGAAGATATAGCTGGTGGGTCCGACATGTTAGCGGGGGGAACATTTTTTCGTGAAATACAGAGGCCCATCCGGTGGGTCCCAGCTGCCAGGTGGAGGAATCATTATTTTGCCCGTACAGTCCACGGCCGATGGATGTCGTTCGTTGACCATGTTGACCAGGCCACGCCGAGAGCACCATGGCGGTGGACGACGGCGAGGCCTAGTAAGGGAACAACATGGAGCTGGGGAAGACTCGGCAATGGTTGCCCACGCGGTGGGGAGTACGAGGGTTTACTGGTCCGGCTGCCGTCGCCGGAAAATAACAGGAGGTGTGGGTGAGTAGAGGAATGGCCTGACCAGCAATGAAGTAGGGTGGGGCGGTGCGGCCTGTGCGGCAGCACAGCCAGCCACGGGAGGCGGGAGCAGGCAGTCCCACCGGAGCTGGTTTGGGCGGCTGGAGCAAGAAGATCAGATATTGAAGAAGCGGCACGACCGTTGGATTAACATCGAACGGTCACTGCTGCTAGAATTGTTTGTGGACTAAGTTGACAAAGCCAAAGTACACGTCAACCTAGTAGACCCACAAGTCAGCCTCCAAATCTGTCCCAAACAGCATACAACCCGAAATTTCTAGCTAGATTCAAATTAATTTTGAATCTAAATACACCTTAATTTAAATTCAATGAAATTTTACCCGCACAAAAACAGTGAAATTTAAAATATCAAAATCCGAAAGAAAACGGTATTTTGGAACTAATTGCCTATTTGCTGTATTTTATCATTTTACAGCCCATTTATTATTACTTATAGCCCATTTCTTATTACTTATAGCCCATTTTCTGGGCAAAATGCATCCCTCCTCGTCTTGAAAGATTTCCGGCCCAGCAGGGCGTAGAAAAGCAAGTAGGCCTACTTTGGTTATTCTGCCAAAAAAAGCTAGCTAGCCATTTTCAGAAAGGAAAAAAACAAACTGGGCTGGTCATGTGCTAAACATATGAAATAAAAGCCTGGGCTAGATGGGCCACGGGTCCCACACAACCCAGTTGATACCCTTCTCCGCCCCGAAAAAACAAAATTACCGCGCGCACTGCTGGGTCCCTACTATCATCCTCACCATGTACAGTCATCTCCTTATTCCTCTCGGTTGTTGACCATGTTGACAACATCGGAGGGCGGCGCCGCGGCGAGCGAACCAAGGTGGAGGACGATGGTGAGGCCTCGGATGGGAACGAACAGGAGCCGGGGAAGATCACAGCTAGCCGTGGGAGGCGGGAGCAGGCGGTCCCGCTGGCGCTGGTTTGGCTTTGGCGGCTCGAGGAAGAAGAGACTGAAGAAACGCGATAGACGTTAAATTTCAATCCAACGGTCAAGGTTGGCACAATCGTTTGTTGACTAAGTGAACACCAAGTAGCATACTTTTTTATATATAGAAAGAAAATCAAAGACTTGGGAAGGCGTACAGAACAAGCTAGTGTACCAGTAAAGAGATGTTGCCGAGTTTTAGAAAAAAGAAAGACGTGCTCCTCTAGCTGGTTCGAATCCAAAACTAGACTATGACTAGTGGTGCTATGCTACTCGGCAAGTAATGAAACTGACACATCCAACATTCGCTTCTCCTCTTCTCTACTTACTCTGCCTAGCATCAGAAGCTCTGGCCGCAGCAACCATGTCCATTGGCTGCTCGTCCACCTGCTCTTCAGCAGGCAACAACTAGATATGCGCCAAGTCGCCACCCATACCATCGCCTATGGGTCTCATCACACCCTCGCTGGCACGCGCACCACAGCCGATTGCTCATCGCAACCCGCTGCCGTTGGTGTGGTGCCACTGCTGCAAATCACGCAGAGTCATCCGTGGCGTCTCAACCACAATCCGCAACCCTGGCTGAGTCTTCTACAAATGCCCAAATCATGGGGTAATAATATGTTTAAGTGTTGTTCTGCTGCTTTCAGTTGCTGATTTTTTAATAGTTTGGTTGATGATCTTCCAATTTGATTCATGCAGAAAAGGGAAGATTCGTGTGATTTGTATTTCTGGGAAGTTGCTGATGTGGGGGAATGCAACTACGCTGATTATTTGGTTAGCCGAGGAATCCCAATACCAGTAGGTTAGGGTGTTGGACAAGTAACTGAAGGAACGACAGAAGAGGAAGATGCAGAGCAGAAGGTTAAAGATGTAGTTCCTCTGATCATGGCCAAGCAACAGCTGCTGAACGGCCTTGGAAGCAATGAGGAGATGAAAGAGCTTGTGAAGATAATGGGCAAAATCGATGTGCTCTGTAGGATGATTGTCTCTTTATTTGCAGTGTATGTAGCACTCGTGATGTATTCAGTGGCTACGACATAAGCACTTTGCTGAAACTAGTAATGAATGAAACCTGTGTAGCAGGTTGGGCGTAGTGTTGTGAACATCTAATGATTTCTATTAACAAAAATCAGGGGGTATCCCCTTTTGCTCATATAAATAAATAAATAGCAGAGGCCCTATCAGGTCAGCTTTGTTCTCATTCGAAGACGTCGAGCAAATTGCAGTCCAACAGCAAACTATGTCATCAAATTCAAGTTTCACAGCCAAATATGAGTACAACTAAACAACAATGTTATCATGTTTTAGTTGTCATACAATCACCAAACACAAATCAGCATACATAACAAGTGATTTCTCACAGCAAAATACTAAACAACATGTTCATCAGGTTTCAGTTGTCATAGAAAACACAATTTCACATAGTAGATAAAAAAACGTCTTCTGACAGGCAAATACGACAAAAGCAATGTAATCATCAACCACATCAGTAGCTTCAACATCTTCGCCATGTGTATCAGTTTGAATCGTAATTCCCCACGGTGTCATCTTCTTCTTCGTCCTCAACGTCCTCGAACGTTGGCTTCTTCTTGATCAACTCTTGTATGTCCACAGAATGACATGCAATCTTTTCGTCGGCGTCATTGACGTGATGGTTCTCAAAGATATTAGGAACATCTGTGTTATCTTGTACATCAGGAGCAGTGTAAGCATCATCTTGTTGTGCAACTTCATTAAACGAATTCCTCTGGTCAAACCTTTGCAATACTCTCCAGTCATCGCTACGTGCAAATGTGTCTTCCAAGAAAAATATCTGTGTTGCTTGATTTGCCAAAATAAAAGGCTTGTTGGTCTGGTACGCCGCCTTGACATTGATGGATTTGAAATAATCATCAGCTCTGGGTTTTGCGATCTTGGAAAACAGGTTATACCAACGACAACACAACAGAACCACACACCGATGATCCTCGAAACTAGAGATATACTGCAACTGAACAATGTCTATTATGTTAGCATACATTCCAGTTGTCTCTTTTTCATACGTATCCGTGCTCATGATGGCACTATTTTGTGTCTTCCTGCCTTCGTCTCGGGCAAGGGTGTTGTAGCGCACATCTCCAACAACGCAAGATTCATAATGTCTTACCCGAGTATCAGGACCCATTGCTAGTGAGTAAAGGGCATCATCAACTGCCTGCCCATCCTCCCGCATCTTCTTAACCTATGGTTAGAAAATAGACAAGCTGATCATCTTATGTACTCAATATATTAAAAAAACTGATAGTGCACTTCAAAAGCTTACATGGTTCTTGAACCATTTCGCAATCCTGCCATAACCAGTTTGTCAATGTTTCTTGGATTTTGCGGCAGTAACTCCTCTTTGTAGATGCTGCACAACATAGTGATCGCGTCAAACATCTAAATATATAAGAATGTGCTGCAAGTTTAGTAGATTATGATGTATAAGCTGCAGTACTGCACTTACTTGATATAAGGTAGTATCTCAGGACAGTTATTCAACACATACCAAACCATTTTGTCCAAATCTTTAGGTTTGTCCTCTTGTCGACTCTTCCCTGTAACTCGAACAGAATATTCGAAAACATTGAGCCCGGGATTGTCTTCACCCACCTCTTTGCTAAGCTGATCAGCTGTTTCAATGTATTTTGAGCAGAATGTCAACGCTTCTGTAGCAATGTAGGCCTCTGCAATGGAACCCTCAGGTCTAGCTCTGTTCCTAACATAGCCCTTGAAAGTGCCTAGCCGCCTTTCAATAGGGTACATCCAGCCATACTGTACTGGACCTCTAAGTAGTGCCTCATCAGGTAGATGAATAGCCAAATGCACCATCACATCAAAGAAGGCTGGAGGATATATCTTCTCAAGGTCGCATAGGATAGTTGGTATCTTGTCTCTAACACACTCCAAAGCATCTATCCTGATATTCCTACTGCAGAGTTCCCTGAAGAATTGTCCCAACTCTGCAACTGCTCTGTATAAGTCAGGGCGGCCCAATCCTCTAAGGATAACAGGTAAAACCCTTTGAAGTAGGACGTGGCAGTCATGAGTTTTCAACCCTTGTACCTTGTTTCCATCTGCACTGACTCTCCTTTCAGGGTTGGAAGCAAATCCATGTGGGAATCTCACACGTGACAGGATCTCGCAGAACTCTTTTCTTTTTACCTTGTCCAAGACGTACACAGCTGGTGCCATATCCCGTGCTTTACCTTCATCTTGCACCTGCAAATCCTTTCTGATACCCAGGTGTGTCAAATCAATCCTAGATTTTAAGGTATCTTTCGTCTTGCCTTCAATATTAAGAAGTGTGCCGATAGTGTTTTCACATATATTTTTCTCGATGTGCATCACATCAAGATTATGCCGCAGATCCAAATATTTCCAATACTCCAAGTCCCACAAAGTGGACCTGCGGGTAAACAATAATCTCTCTTCTACCCTGCCACACTTCCTTTTCCCGCTACCATTACCAGGATGGTTTCCTGGTGTAATATGCCTGACCTTCTCTAATTCCACTTGCAACTCATCGGCGATGAGCCTCTTTGGCGCATCACGGGTTTCATGCTTTGCATTGAACATATGTCTTCGGTATTTTCTAGAATGCGGCTCGTCCTTGGCAAGGAAACAACGGTGTCCAATGTAACAGATCTTGCTAAGTATTGCGTATGACAGCGGATTCCTGTCACAGCGAACACATGCATTGTAACCATGTGTTGTTCGCCCTGACATAGTGCCCAAAGCCGGATAATCATGGATGCACCAAATTATAACAGCATGCAAAAAGAAATCAGCTGGTGGGCTGCTATATAGGTCTCGAGTGAGAACATCCTTCCATAGCTGTTGAAGTTCCTCCACAAGAGGCTCCATGAACAAATCAAAATCCTTTCCAGGACTTTTTGGACCTGGGATGAGCAAGGCCATCATGTAGTTTGATTCTTTGGTGCAGACATTTGGAGGCATGTTGTAAGGGATAACAAGTACTGGCCACATGCTATATGTGGCGCTCTAGTGGCCAAATGGGTTAAATCCATCTGAAGCTAAGCCAAGTCTAATGTTTCTCGGGTCAGCAGCAAACTCTTTATGTTTATCATTGAAGCTTTTCCACTCACTACCATGAGATGGATGGCTCATTACATTCTGATCTCTGTACTCCTGGTTCCTAGAATGCCACAGTACATCCTCTCTTGTTTCAGCATCATGAAACAACCTCTGCAATCTTGGTGTAATTGGAAAATGTCTCAGAACATTATGAGGAATCCTCTTCACAGCATCGCCATCTTTCCATCTTGATGATTTGCATTTTGGGAATTCACTTAAGTTGGCATAATCCTTCCGGAACAGAACACAATTATTCTTACAAACATGGATCATATCATATCCAATTCCAACTGCATGAAGGAAATTCTTCATTTTACTGTAGGTGTGTGGCAGCTCAGACGCATCTGGGAAAGATTTGTGGAAAGCAGCCAACATCGCATCGAATGATTTGTTGGTCATCCGCTCAGATGTCTTCACCTGAAGAAAGGTGACCATAGCTGAGAATACTGACAGCTTATTTCCTGGGGTGACAGCAACGTTGCATTGTTCCAACATGCGGGCCCACCGTTTTTCTTCTGCAGGTGAAAGTTCACGGAATGCACGAGCATTTCGTAGCATTGTTTCAATGTTGGTCAAACTCACTGGCTCCGCCACCACCACCTCCTCCTCCTCTTCCACCTGAGCATCGGGCAGATCAAGATGGTGATCTGCTGCTTCCACGTAGTCAATAACATTGACGTTCACAGCTTCACCATGATGAACCCACCTAGTATATGCGACCGACATCCCATACAAGTGTAGAGGATTTTGCACAGTTGACCGGGGTCTTGTAACTGAATTCATACAACTGCTACACGGGCAGAGCACATCTGATTTCGGACCACCGTACTCAGCTTTGATAAAGTTCATGAAGTTTTCAACCCCCTCGACATACGCAACGGAGAATCTTTGAGCAGAAGTTATCCAAGTCCTGTCCATCTGTTAGACATACAAATTAGTTCTTCTACTAGATATTACAGGAAAAACATATATGCTTTTTTATGAAGTCCAGAGAAAAAATACCTAGGTCGATGTCTAAAGCTATGGCAAGATATTTGGACGAGCAGATCTAAGTAACGAAATATATGTAAAGCTAATTCAGCAAACAGATTTGAGTGCCAAATTATGGCAGGCTATTTCAGCAGTCAATGAGGCCGAGCACACAGCCATCGAACTATCAAAGGCCATCGCAACAACAAAGATCGAATATAAAACGGTGTAGAGCTATTTCACCTAACAGATTGGCTACTAGACCATGGCAATCTACGTCACAATAAATATATGACAGGATATTTTAGCAACTAATCGGCCTTGGCATGCCATCTCAGCTAAGCAGATTGAGTGCAGAACAGGGCAAGGAAGCTTCTTAAGCAGCATATTGACAGTAAACTACTTCGGCAAACAGTGAGATTAACAGCGTCTATCAGCTAACATTCAGCGCTACACCGACATGAACGGGGCCTCAGTCTAGAATGCGCGTACCATGGGAGAAGCTGACCGCCGTGTGTCTCCACATGAACATCGCCAGCGGTGGCGGCGCTGACCGCCGTGTGCCTCCACAAGAACGTAGCCAGAGGTGGCGGTGCGGCTAGAGGACTTCAGTCTACGAAAGCGTACTGTGGGAGCGAGAGGATCGCCGAACCGCGGCGCCGCCGTATCGGCGCGGCGGGGAGGGCGGCTTTGGTGGAGCGAATGGAGTGGAGGGGGGCAGGGGGGAGGGGGGTTTGGGGAATATTATTGGCTAGTTGGCCGAAGGGCGGTTGAATCGGATTTGGGGGAAATTTTTGGGTGTGGGGGGGGGGAGGATTTTCGCGCGGTGGGCGGGGGGAGTTTGGCGCATGGTCGGTTTCTCCAAGTGCAGTCCCACGTGTCAGTGAATAGGCAAGCCAAAGCGCGTTCCGTTTGCGTGAGCCGTGTGCAGGGCCGAACATGTGTGGGGTGCAATGCAACCGCGACAGGAGTGCTATGAGTGTACCGCCTTTTTTCCTTTTAAACTAGGTGCTTCGCCCCCTCAAAAAAAATTGTTGCTTCGCGCGATCCATCGATACTACCACTAGTAATCCGGTAATCCCGACTAAAACGGCGCGGCCAGGTCTTTTCCCGCGCGATATGCTGGGAGGTTGGCTTAGTTGGGTTTTTTAGGACGAGTAATGCTACACCTACGTAATCCCAGTTACGTAATTAACGTAATGTGAAACGTGTGAGCTGTTGATTGTAGATTGGGGGAGGGAGGGGCCCACCACCATGAAAATCAGGGGAGGAGAGAGAGAGGCAATTCACGTTAACCCTTTCGTAGGTTCCCGTAGATGTAGAAAGATGTGAAATGCATGAATGTGTAGTGGACGTACTATTGGAGTGCCTAAGATAATTTGTGTATGTATAGACCCTATGTGTTTATTTTACTTCGCATGTTAGATTTGTCTCGGTTCAATAAAAAGCAGAGTTGGTGATGATGGTGTGCCTGTCATCCTGCAATATAGGCCGTCCGATCTATATCTAACGGATAGGAAGGAAACTATGACAATTTACCCGCACTCCTCTCCACATTTGCAGATAAGGCTTTCCCTCATTCATCCTTTTCTCCCACAAGATCTTGATCTTCTGTGCAACGCATGGGCATCTTGCTAGTACTCCTACAATATGTATATTATTGTAAAAGTTCATATACACCGGCCGAGATTAATGCAAACACGGCAGATTTTCATTACATTTCGAATTTTTATAGGACAGAAAAATAAAAGAAACCCGACCCTAAACCTATTCTACGGCGGCGACCGACATCCTCCATCTGTGATCTCTATGTACGGGGGCGGGGTTCAAGACCCGTGAAGTGAAGGTGCGGTCTCCGGCGAGGAAGAGTAGAACACGGGATACAGACCGGCTAGTTGGCACACCATGCCCTGCCGCCTCCCATGCCCTACTCATCCTCGGAGGAGTCCCCGACCTCGGTGGTGCCGGGCGTTGGACGGCGGCAAGTAGGACGCGTGGCTGATGGTGCTCCCGTCGTCGGCCACCAGCGTGGCCACCGCTTGTGCGGTCGCGTCCGCATCCGGCTACGCCGCTATTGCGTCGCGAGAGGCGACTTGAGCGAGGGCGGCGACCTCGAGCTTCATCCCCGAAGACAAGCTCTCCCACAGAGCGTTTGCACTTGCGGGCATGGCGGATGTGGTTCCAGGTAGGAGGACGATGTGCTATGGTGTGGAGGTTAGCTGGGCGTTGCTGCTTTAAGTAGCGCATTCCGGTGAGGCCAAGCGTCCGGGTGTGTCATTAAGTCGTAGGAGTTGGTTCCTCGGGCACCGAGCCTCTTAACAGCAACATACGAACGGACGGCATGAATGCGGGCAGCTGGCGCCGGCTGGGAACGCACCGCGCGACGACACGAGGGACGAGGGTTTTGGTGTGCCAGGGTAGTCAACTGCGGTCGTGACAACGTTGGAGATGCCCTTTGCTCACATGCGATCCCCGCATGTCATTGAAAAATCAAGACGACCCAGCATGGTCTCAGGTCCAAAGGATGCAGTTGGCCACGCTACACCACTCCACGGACGTGTCACGGCGCCCCATGCATCCTCGACGAGCCAGGTTTTGGGGTGTGTTTGGATTGTGGCCAAAGTGCACCTTACCAAAATTTTGGTCATGACCCAAAGATTGGTCTTTGTTTGGATGGTTGCTATTTTTTGGCATGCCAATGAACTCTAGCCAACTCTAGTTCATTTTTCTTGCCAATGTCGGTCAAATCATGGGCAACCAATACCTCAACCAAAATTTTGGTCATGACCCAAAGATTGGTCTTTGTTTGGATGGTTGCCATTTCTTTGGCATGCCAATGAACTCTAGCCAACTCTAGTACATTTTTCTTGCCAATGTCGGCCAAATCATGGGCAACCAATACCTCAACCAAAATTTTGGCTACCCAATGCTTTGATGGGGCAACCTTGGGCACAAACCAAATATACCGTTGGTCGTGCCACAGCACTAACGCCACCCTCGGCACACTAAAACCGACCATGTCTAGCTACGATATGAGTGTGTCGCTCACCGCGGTCGCTGTGTCCAGAGGCGGTGCTGGAGCTGCGCCCCGTTGTTGGCCCCAACGACCCACATGAACGGTTGCGGTGGCGAGGAGGTCGTGGGCCAGCTCCTCCATTGGACTAGTCTGCCCCACATGTCGGTTTCCCTGTTTTCCCGGCCATATCCGAGCGTCAGTGCTCCGCGTTGCGCATTAGGCCTTTCACTATGTAGGCCAAGCGAGACAACTTATTGTTTATTTGAGCCATTCAAGTATAATCATGTGGCGTTTGCTTATTTCTCATTCCTCTCCAACCCTCTTCTCCATCGATCATGTCGCCCTCCAGTCGAGTCCATCCTCCCGCATGCCTCATTTGGACATTCCACCGAGTATCATTCGCATGTACCCACCCTAGTCCTCTTTCAATAGATCTCCGGACCCCGTGATGAAATCGAGAGGGAACGAGTGGGGGCACGTGATACCTAAGGTGGATTCATAATTTTGAACCGATGATCATAGCATCCGCAAATCATATATAAAGGGTATTCAATGTTCATTTCGTTTTTGAACGTACAATATACTCCCTCCTATCCTTTCTAGTTTACATATAAGGTTTATGTGTAGTCAAAGTATCTCTACTTTTATCAAAAAGGTATCAACATTCAACACCGCCCAATCAATATTGTTAGATTCGTACGTACTCCTAGATTTGTACTCGAGATGGTTTCCAATTTGACTATTGACAAGATTAATAGTACATGAGATGTATAATGTGAAAATTATATCATTGGAAACTCCTTTAACATACGAATTTGACTGTATGCTTTGTGTAAGTTGCATGTCATATATTATTACTCTAACATTTGGTCAAAGTTAGCCTCAAAAAACGCATTAAACCCTGTATGCTTTGTGTAAGTTGCATGTCATATATTATTACTCTAACATTTGTGTAAGTTGCATGTCATATATTATTACTCTAACATTTGGTCAAAGTAGTATAGTGGAAGTGGATCCTCTGACATAAGTATCCCTGCCTTACCCTCCCTTTCGGTCACTTACTAGTGGACCCCATGCTTGCTAGGCCCCGCATGTCAGTTACTCAATGGGTTCGGCCACGTTAGGGGATCCTCATCTGTAGTATACTCCCTCTGTTTTTATTTACTCCGCATAAAACGGAGGGAGTGGTGGTATAATAAATGACGCAGGCGGGGGAGGGGGAGCGACATCGGTTTGCTCTCAACTGTGGTCCCACAAGCGAGCGAAAACGCAAGACGAAGCGCGTTCCATTCGGTGAGCAATGTGGAGGGTCCAGCGTGCCGGGCTGCAACGCGAACGCGACAAGAGCGATGTACAGTCAAAACCGATTGACCGGTCGTCACCGGAACCACTATTCACACCAGAACCTTCGCTGCTCGGCCTACGCCAGCCACTGCCCTAAAACCACACCAAATCTCCAGCCCATTCCCCCACCTTTCGATCCCCTAGCCCGCATCAAGCGTCCCCTAGTTCGCCAGAAAGCCATGGTGCGCCGCAAGATCACTTACTACAAGATGCTGACGCCGGAGCGCCGCGCAGAAATTGCGGCAGCGGTCGGCGCCACAGACCTCCATTTCCAAGCTCGCTTTGCGGCGGGCCAATCCCCGAGTTCTCTGGAGCCAAGCTACGAGGAGGAGGAAGCCGATCCAATGTTCATGGCGGAGGTCGCGGCACAGAAGGCCCCCGATGGGTATGAGACGATGGACGTCGACTTCATGCCGGCGTCCGAGTCCCCCATGGTGCAGGCGGACCAGCGGTTCAACATGGCGATACTAAAGGAGGACCGGGAGGCAGAGGCTCAACTCGACGTGGAGCGCGCGCATGCCGCTGCCATCGAGGCTGTCCTGCAGGTGGAACCGCATGTCGTGGATGTGAACCGGGCGGCGGAGGCTCAACTTGAGGCGGAGCGCGCGGATGCCGCTGCCATCGAGGCCCTCCTGCAGGCGGAACCGAACGTCCTGGACTTGAACCGGGCGGCAGAGGCTCGACTCGACGCAGAGCGCGTGGATGCCGCTCTCATTGACGCCCTCCTACAGGCGGAACCGGACGTCCTGGACTTGAACCGGGCGGCGGAGGCTCGACTCGACGCGGAGCATGCGGATGCTGCTACCATCGAGGCCCTCCTGCAGGCGGAACCGAACGTCGTCGACTTGAATCGGGTTGTGCTCTCGTCCGTGCAGAGCGCCCGCACGCTCCACTTGAACGAGTAGCTGGAGGCCGAGGACAACCACGGTGCGGAGACACACGTCGACAGCGACGGCTGGTTCACGCCGGTAGCCAAAGACGACGAGGTCGTCTCTTTCCGTGAGCAGTGATAGTTTTTCTTTATGTTGTTGTTTTTATGGATCTTTTGCTGTGTAAAAACATATATTTGTTATGCAAGTCGCCTGACTTGGGTCAGTCTACCATTTCAAGCGGTTGGATGAATATCCTACGTCTCCTAACCCTTCTTTCCTTCTTCCTCACCTCTTCTTCTTACCCAACAGACCACCGCACGGGTCATACGGATACTCCCCAACATGCGGTTGGATAAACATACTCTATGAACGAAAATTATGTGTCAGCGATAGGATGGCTGAGTTTGGTTTGTTCACATGCGACAACACGTGTCAGTGAAGGTGCGTTCCCTTGGTTGGGTTTGCGGCGTGCAGGAGCGACTGTGTGAGGGTGCGGTGCGACCGCGGCGTGTAGGAGCGACCGTGTGAGGGTGCGGTGCGACCGCGACAGCAGTGCGCAAGTGTACCTCCTTCTCATTTTGAAAACTTTAGGCAAGCTTGGCAAAAATGTGTGGCGAAGTTTGGCAATGCAAGGCTTAGACCCAAACAGGATAAGTACGTATGTACTAGGAGTACTAGTGTTAAAAAAGAAAGGCGGTGTTTTCCTTCGCGGGATTTAATCGATACAAATCCTCGTTTCACGTGTCAATTAATGCGTATTTTTTCTCCAAAGACCAAAGAGCTAACCATCTCACTCCTCACCGCTTGATTAATGCAGCGCCATGCAAACCAACCTTCTCACTTTCGCATGCATGCATGTCGTATCTCTCTCTCCGCTGTCCATCTCTCTGCACGCATGCACCTCTCGCTCTCTCTCCTGTTTCTGCATGCAAGCAGCTCTCTCTGCCTTGGGAAGATGCGAAGCACATGGGAAAGAGAGATGGGATTACTGCAGGCACGCATGCGGTGGAAAGGGATGGAGGGCCCGGTTGGAAAGAGCAGCGAAAAATGCCAATGCGCAGAGCATTGCGGGGAAAACGAAATTTTCTTAGACGCAGACAAAAAAGGACCGGAGGGAGTACTACTAGGAGTACTAGTGCGGTGAGATGGTTTCTCGAAGAAGACGATGAGAAGCGGAGTCAGCGAAGAGTGAAATGATGGTTGCTTCGTCCGTGCTTTTGTGATTTGACGCCTCACTGCTTTGTGATTTGTGATAGAAGGGACAGGGGAGTAGACTCTGTGCTCTATACTGTACTACATGCGTCCAAGCATGGGAGAAAGAGGAGAGACGTTGCATTTTTCTATTCCTTCAATCAATCAATGAGGGAGCTTCGGTTCCATCTTTTTGGCTTTGGCAACACCGTCCACAATGGTTCCCACGATGCCAAAAGCTATTTTCACATTTGGCTACACATTGTGGATGCCCTTAACCGTACCACTTGGTTTTGCTCCTGTGTGCTATCTATACAAATCTCAATTATATTGATCTAAAAAATTATAGAATCAAGATTAGTAAAAAGGAGGTGATTTTGCTGCGCAGATGGCGGGGGAGGTTTCTTATTTGAGCAATGCTACATCCACGTAATGGTTTACGTAAAGTTATGAACTGATGTGATGTGGGACTATTTGATTGGATTAAAGGAGTGGATTAGGCCCACCCCACCTGAAAATCAGGGGGGGCATATATAGATTAGATGGAAAGTATACGTAGCAGCTACATAGCCCTTTGTAAGTCTAGGATTAGGCTTCTTATTTTCGGAGGACGTTGTCCTCGCGGTTTGCTAACATGCGGTCCCACGTGTCAGTGCTTTACCAAGCCGATCCGCGTCGCACATGAGGCAGAACAACGGCAGAAGCAACACGTGGTTAAGTTGAAGAAGATGAGGGAGAAGCGGATTCAGCAATGAGTGAAATGATGATTGCTTCGTCCCTCCAACTTAACTACGGGAAAGGTGCAGTTTTGTGATTTGACGCCTCATTGCTCATTACTACGCCGGCACCATGACTGGGGTGCTTCACCCCGGCTGCTCTGCACTGTATTTCGGTATGGCACATGGACCCAGTAGCTTGATGTCCCACATGTCGGCGAAAGGGACTAGAAGATTTATGAAAGCGAGCGCTCCACTCTTACGACGGAGGAGTAGACGACACGACGGCCTAGTGAACTGTCACTTGTACTGTATAGTACTATAGTTTTGTTGTTTTGCACGATCCATTGATACAAACCCGATTAAACAGGAAAGGGCAGGATTTTCCCCGCGTGGTAGATGATACTGGCCATACATTTCAAAGGCAATTTTAATGTATGCAAACTAAATAATTATAAGTAACAATATGATTTCTAGTAAAACTAAAAACACATGTGATTTATTGTGTTAGAGTGTAGTAGTAGTGCTGTATTGCATAGTTGTTAGATGTAACATGCGAGAACGTGTAGAGATGTAGTTTTGGAGGGCCTACAGAGAGAAAAGCGTAATACGGTCACCGAACTTCAGAATAAGCTGATTACGGTCACTATTTACGTTTTGCGGTGATTATACGGTCACTTGCTCACAGTTCAACATCGGATTGCACTCTGTTGACCGGCCAAATAGTCTGCGTGGCGCCATGTTGACTAGTTAAATTGACCACGTTCCTTGTGGGTCCCACCTATCAGTTCGCATAGGCAAAAGGTCAGATAAACACAAATTTACGCAGGCACGACAAGGCTCCAACCCGTGCGTGGGAATCACCTGGTTGTGTATGTGTCTATCAGGGCCTGATGTGTGCGCATGCACGTGTAGGTTGAGCACTTGAGCGTGAGAGTGTGTGTTGGTCGTGTGGTGTACTGGTGTGTGCATGCATGCATGCGTGCGTGCGTGCGTGCGTGCGTGGCTGCGTGTGTACGTGTGAGTGTTGCGTGCGTGCGTGGGTGCATGTGTTGCGTGGATGCAGTTCGTGTGCATGCGTGCGTGTGTGTATAATCACCACACCAGCTCCTGTGTGTTAAAACATACGGCTCAGCATACCAATACAAGGCCACCTTATCCGATGTGCCCGCGGTCATGACTTCGAACCACCGTCCAAATATTTTTTTGTCGTTTGTTTTCATTCTTACTAGCAAGATGCCCGTGCGTTGCACGTAACATCAAGATGCATTTATATGACTTGTTTATCTTGTGAGAGAAAAGGATGAACGAGGGAAGGCCTTATTTGCAAATGTGGCGAGGTGTGTGGGTACCTTTTTGCAAAATTGCCATAGTTTCTTTCCTATCCGTCAGATATAAATCGAACGGCCTATATTGCAGGATGGCAGGCACACCATCATCACCAACTCTGTTTTTTATAAGAGTGTATTTTATGTATTTTATAAGAGTGTAGATGTAGAGTAGATACAAGTCGATAGGTGGGCACGATGGTAGTGAGATAATGTGATGCAACACTAGAGGTGCCACGTGGAGCGTTTAACTGGTCAACTAGTCATGTGATGAGCAAATACAGAGTTGTACGGTGAGCCTGTGACTGTATAATAACCACTAAACGTAAATGGTGACCATAATGAGTGGATTCTAAAGTCCAATGTACGTATCGTGCTTTCGCTTCAAATACAATGATCGTCATTGCATATATCGCGAGAGAAAGATGAAACATGCGTGAATTTTCCGGGGGCTTACTTTTAGAGGACCTGGAGATAGTTTTGTGTGCATACGTGAAAGGGGCGTACAGGGGGGGGTATGCGATGGAGAGATGCTCTTCATTTCTCTTTATTATGACTAACTTTGTATATAGTATAAAAATATAGAAATTCACAGTGCGGAATAAATATCATTGTGGGCACCATGCAATGCAAATTAGCGTTCGTACTCCTCCATATAACTTTCTAATGTTGTATATATGTAGAAACTCTAACATACTTTTTTGGCCACACTTTATTCAAAAGGAATGTTGTAAGCGAAATAAACGTGAAGAGAGGGCTTTTTAGATCAAGGGGGTACGTGATGTAACATGTGTGAATGTGTAGTTGATGCATTTGGCGGGGCCTAGAGAGGTATGTGTGTGTATTACGTATTCGAGAGAGGCATGGATAGAGGGGCCGGCGGGGGGGCGTGTGAGAGATAGCACGAGAAATGATAGTGGTCTAGAGAGAGAGATGGATATGACGTCACGACAAGAGATTCCATTCCCTTGAGTGTGTATATGCAAGGGGGGGAGGGAATAGAGGCACTAGGAGAAATTTTCTATGTGTGGTGTTTGTGTTGGTATGTGTGGGTGTGAGAAGATAATGAGACGTGGGGGCAGAGGGTGTGTCACCGCGTGAGGTTCGGTGGGTCGAGGTGAGGCCCTTCGTTCGGTTCCATCCCGCGTGATGTCTACTACACAACCTTCTTCTTGTAGACGTTGTTGGGCTACCAAGTGCAGAGGTTTGTAGGACAGTAGCAAATTTCCCTCAAGTGGATGACCTAAGGTTTATCAATCTGTAGGAGGCGTAGGATGAAGATGGTCTCTCTCAAGCAACCCTGCAACCAAATAACAAAGAGTCTCTTGTGTCCCCAACACACCCGATACAATGGTAAATTGTATAGGTGCACTAGTTCGGCGAAGAGATGGTGATACAAGTGGTATATGGATAGTAGATAAAGGTATTTGTAATCTGAAATTATAAAAACAGCAAGGTAACTAATGATAAAAGTGAGCGTAAACGGTATTGCAATGCTAGGAAATAAGGCCTAGGGTTCATACTTTCGCTAGTGCAAGTTCCCTCAACAATAATAACATAATTGGATCACATAACTATCCCTCAACATGCAACAAAGAGTCACTCCAAAGTCACTAATAGCAGAGAACGAACGAAGAGATTATGGTAGGGTACGAAACCACCTCAAAGTTATTCTTTCCAATCAATCCGTTGGGCTATTCCTATAAGTGTCACAAACAGCCCTAGAGTTCGTACTAGAATAACACCTTAAGACACAAATCAACCAAAACCCTAATGTCACCTAGATACTCCAATGTCACCTCAAGTATCCGTGGATATGATTATACAATATGCATCACACAATCTCAGATTCATCTATTCAACCAACACATAGAACCTCAAAGAGTGCCCCAAAGTTCCTACCAGAGAATCACGACGAAAACGTGTGCCAACCCCTATGCATAGGTTCATGGGTGGAACCCGCAAGTTGATCACCAAAACATACATCAAGTGAATCACGTGGTATCCCATTGTCACCACAGATACGCACGGCAAGACATACATCAAGTGTTCTCAAATCTTTAAAGACTCAATCCGATAAGATAACTTCAAAGGGGAAACTCAATTCATTACAAGAGAGTAGAGGGGGGAAGAAACATCATAGGATCCAAATATAATAGCAAAGCTCGCGATACATCAAGATCGTATCACCTCAAGAACACAAGAGAGAGATCAAACACATAGCTACTGGTACATACCCTCAGCCCCGAGGGAGAACTACTCCCTCCTCGTCATGGAGAGCACCGGGATGATGAAGATGGCCACCGGGGAAGGATTGCCCCCTCCGGCAGGGTGCCGGAACAGGTCTAGATTGGTTTTCGATGGCTATGGAGGCTTTTGGCAGCGGAACTCCCGATCTATTGTGTGTTCTGGAAGTTTTAGGGTACGTGAGTATATATGGGTGCAGGAAGTACGTCGGTGGAGCTTCGGGGGGCCCACGAGGCAGGGGGCGCGCCCTAGGGGGGCGCCCCCACCCTCGTGAGCACCTCCCTTGGCTCCAGACGTGGGGTCCAAGTCCATCCGATAGCTTTCCTTCCAAAAATAACTTCTCCAGTTGATTTGGTTCCATTTTGACTCCGTTTATATTCCTTTTCTTCAAAACACTGAAATAGGCAAAAAACAGCAAATCTGGGCTGGGCCTCCGGTTAATAGGTTAGTCCCAAAATTAATATAGAAGTGGATAATAAAGCCCAATATTTCCCAAAACAGTAGATAACATAGCATGGAGCAATCAAAAATTATAGATACGTTGGAGATGTATCAAGCATCCCCAAGCTTAATTCCTGCTCGTCCTCGAGTAGGTAAATGATAAAAACAGAATTTTTGATGTGGAGTGCTACTTGGCATAATTTCAATGTGATTCTTCTTAATTGTGGTATGAATATTCAGATCCGAAAGATTCAAGACAAGAGTTTAATATTGACATAAAAATAATAATGCTTCAAGCATACTAACTAAGCAATTATGTCTTCTCAAAATAACATGGTCAAAGAAAGTTCATCCCTACAAAATCATATAGTTTAGTCATGTTTCATTTTCGTCACACAAGAATGCTCTCATCATGCACAACCCCGATGACAAGCCAAGCAATTGTTTCATACTTTAGTAATCTCAAACCTATAAACTTTCAAGCAATACATGAGCGCGAGCCATGGATATAGCACTGTGGGTGGAATAGAATAATGAGGGGTTATGTGGAGAAGACAAAAAGGAGAAAGTCTCACATCAACGAGGCTAATCAATGGGCTATGGAGATGCCCATCGATTGATGTTAATGCGAGGAGTAGGGATTGCCATGCAACGGATGCACTAGAGCTATAAATGTATAAAAGCTCAACAAAAGAAACTAGTGGGTGTGCATCCAACTTGCTTGCTCACGAAGACCTAGGGCACTTGAGGAGGCCCATTGTTGGAATATACAAGCCAAGTTCTATAATGAAAAATTCCCACTAGTATATGAAAGTGATAACATGAGAGACTCTCTACTATGAAGATCATGGTGCTACTTTGAAGCACAAGTGTGGTAAAGGACAGTAGCATTGTCCCTTCTCTCTTTTTCTCTCATTTTTTGGGCCTTTCCCCCTTTTTATGGCCTTTCTTCTTTTTTTGGGCCTTCTCTCTTTTTTTATGGCCTTTCTCTTTTTTTTATTCCTCACTTGGGACAATGCTCTAATAATGATGATCATCACACTTCTATTTATTTACAACTCAATGATTACAACTCGATACTAGAACAAAGATGACTCTATATGAATGCCTCCGGCGGTGTACCGGGATATGAAATGAACCAAGAGTGACATGTATGAAATAATTATGAACGGTGGCTTTGCCACAAATACTATGTCAACTACATGATCATGCTAAGCAATATGACAATGATGAATGTGTCATGATGAACGGAATGGTGGAAAGTTGCATGGCAATATATCTCGGAATGGCTATGGAAATGCCATAATAGGTAGGTATGGTGGCTGTTTTGAGGAAGATATAAGGAGGTTTATGTGTGACAGAGCGTATCGTATCACGGGGTTTGGATGCACCAGTGAAGTTTGCACCAACTCTCAATGTGAGAAAGGGCAATGCACGGTACCGAAGAGGCTAGCAAGGATGGAAGGGTGAGAGTGCGTATAATCCATGGACTCAACATTAGTCATAAAGAACTCACATACTTATTGAAAAAATCTACAAGTCATCAAAAACCTCGGTACTACGTGCATGCTCCTAGGGGGATAGATTGGTAGGAAAAGACCATCGCTCGTCCCCGACCGCCACTCATAAGGAGGACAATCAAATAACACCTCATGTTTCAAATTTGTTACACAACGTTTACCATACGTGCATGCTACGGGACTTGCAAACTTCAACACAAGTATTCCTAAAATTCACAACTACTCAACTAGCACGAATTTGATATTATTACCTCCATATCTCAAAACAATCATCAAGCATCAAACTTCTCTTAGTATTCAAAACACTCATAAGAAAATTTTATTATTAATCTTGTATATCTAGCATATTAGGATTTTAAGAAAATTACCATGCTATTTAAGACTCTCAAAATAATATAAGTGAAGCATGAGAGTTCATCTATTTCTTCAAAATAAAACTACCACCTTGCTCTAAAAGGTATAAGTGAAGCACTAGAGCAAATGACAAACTACTCTGAAAGATATAAGTGAAGATCAATGAGTAGTCGAATAATTATGCAACTATGTGAAGACTCTCTAACATTTAATAATTTCAGATCTTGGTATTTTATTCAAATAGAAAGCAAAGCAAAATAAAATGACATTCTAAGAATGGCAAACATCATGTGAAGAAGCAAAACTTAGGATCAACCGAAACTAACCGATAGTTGTTGAAGAAGAAAGGTGGGATGCCAACCGGGGCATCCCCAAGCTTAGACGCTTGAGACTTCTTGAAATATTATCTTCGGGTGCATTGGGCATCCCCAAGATTGAGCTTTTGTGTCTCCTTAATTCCTCTCATATCACGGTCTCCCTAAATCTCAAAAGCTTCATCCACACAAAACCCAACAAGGACTCGTGAGATAAGTTAGTATAAACCATTGCCAAAACCTTATCATACTCTACTGTAGAAAATCACTAAAATTATTATTCAACATTGCATACTAAATGCCTCTGCATATTTAATAGTCCTATCCTCAAATATAATCATTAAATAAGCAAACATATGCAAACAATGCAAACATAACAGCAATCTGCCTAAACAGGACAGTCTGTAAAGAATGGAGCAACATCCATACTTCCCTAGCTCCAAAAATTATGAAAGAAAATTCCCACTGTAGTAAATTTATCAGATATTAATATGCAAAAGGTTTCAACATTTTATCACATTCTGAATTTTCTAGGGAATTATTGCAACAGCGGTAAACTTTCTGTTTTCAAACAGCAATATGTGGACTTCTAAAATAGGCATAGTAAAGACTATCAATGCCACTTTTATTGAAATAAAAGATGCAAAACATTGTTATAAATAACATCAATCAAATCCTAACAAAATAAATTGACTCTCCAACCAAAACACATATCATGTGGTGAATAAAAATATATCTCCAAGTAAAGTTACCGATGAACGAAGACGAAAGAGGGGATGCCTTCCGGGGCATCCCCAAGCTTAGGCTCTTGGCTATCCTTGAATATTACCTTGGGGTGCCTTGGGCATCCCCAAGATTAGGCTCTTGCCACTCCTTGTTCCATAATCCATCAAATCTTTACCCAAAAGTTGAAACCTTCACAACACAAAACTTAAAGTAGAAAACTCGTGAGCTCCGTTAGCGAAAGAAAACAAAAGACCACTTCAAGGTACTGTAATGAACTCATTCTTTATTTATATGGGTGTTATACCTACTGTATTCCAACTTATCTATGGTTTATAAAATATTTTACTAGCCATAGATTCATCAAAATAAGCAAACAACACACGAAAAACAGAATCTGTCAAAAACAGAACAGTCTGTAGTAATCTGTAGCTAGCGCAAGATCTGGAACCCCAAAAATTCGAAAATAAATTGCTGGACGTGAGAAATTTATCTATTAATCATCTTAAAAACTAATTAACTAAATATCACTCTCAAAATAAAAATGGCAGCAGTTCTCGTGAGCGCTAAAGTTTCTGTTTTTTACAGCAAGTTCAACAAGACTTTCCCCGAGTCTTCCCAAAGGTTCTACTTGGCAGAAACACTAATTAAAACAATAAAACCACATATAAACAGAGGCTAGATGAATTATTTATTACTAAAGAGGAGCAAAAATCAAGGAATACAAATAAAATTGGGTTGCCTCCCAACAAGCGCTATCGTTTAACGCCCCTAGCTAGGCATGATGATTTCAATGATGCTCACATAAAAGATAAGAATTGTAACATAAAAAGAGCATCATTAAGAATATGACTAGCACATTTAAGTCTAACATACTTCCTATGCATATGGATTTTGTGAGCAAATAACTTGTGGAAACAAGAATCAACTTGCATAGGAAGGTAAAACAAGCATAACTTCAAAATTTTAAGCACATAGAGAGGAAACTTGATATTATTGCAATTCCTACAAGCATATATTCCTCCCTCACAATAATTTTCAGTAGCATCATGAATGAATTCAACAATATAACCAGCACCTAAAGCATTCTTTTCATGATCTACAAGCATAGAAAATTTACTACTCTCCACACAAGCAAAATTCTTCTCATGAATAATAGTGGGAGCAAACTCAACAAAATAATTATCATGTGATTGACAATTAAGATCAAGATGACAAGTTTCATGGTTATCATTATTCTTTAAAGCATATGTTTCATTACAATAATCATCATAGATAGGAGGCATGCTTTCATCATAATAAATTTGCTCATCAAAACTTGGGGAACAAAAATTATCATCTTCATCAAACATAGCTTCCCCAAGCTTGTGGCTTTGCATATCATTAGCATCATGGATATTCAAGGAATTCATACTAACAACATTGCAATCATGCTCATCATTCAAATATTTAGTGCCAAACATTTTATAGATTTCTTCTTCTAGCACTTGAGCACAATTATCCTTTCCATCATACTCACGAAAGATATTAAAAAGATGAAGCGTATGAGATAAACTCAATTCCATTTTTTTATAGTTTTCTTTTATAAACTAAACTAGTGATAAAACAAGAAACTAAAAGACTCGATTGCAAGATCTAAAGATATACCTTCAAGCGCTAACCTCCCCGGCAACGGCACCAGAAAAGAGCTTGATGTCTACTACACAACCTTCTTCTTGTAGACGTTGTTGGGCCTCCAAGTGTAGAGGTTTGTAGGACAGTAGCAAATTTCCCTCAAGTGGATGACCTAAGGTTTATCAATCCATAGGAGGTGTAGGATGAATATGGTCTCTCTCAAGCAACCCTGCAACCAAATAACTAAGAGTCTCTTGTGTCCCCAACACACCCAATACAATGGTAAATTGTATAGGTGCACTAGTTCGGCGAAGAGATGGTGATTCAAGTGGTATATGGATAGTAGATAAAGGTATTTGTAATCTGAAATTATAAAAACAGCAAGGTAACTAATGATAAAAGTGAGCGTAAACGGTATTGCAATGCTAGGAAATAAGTCCCGGGGTTCATACTTTCGCTAGTGCAAGTTCCCTCAACAATAATAACATAATTGGATCACATAACTATCCCTCAACATGCAACAAAGAGTCACTCCAAAGTCACTAATAGCGGAGAACGAACGAAGATATTATGGTAGGGTACGAAACCACCTCAAAGTTATTCTTTCCAATCAACCCGTTGGGCTATTCCTATAAGTGTCACAAACAGCCCTAGAGTTCATACTAGAATAACACCTTAGGACACAAATCAACCAAAACCCTAATGTCACCTAGATACTCCAATGTCACTTCAAGTATCCATGGATATGATTATACGATATGCATCACACAATCTCAGATTCATCTATTCAACCAACACATAGAACCTCAAAGAGTGCCCCAAAGTTCCTACCGGAGAATCACGACGAAAACATGTGCCAACCCCTATGCATAGGTTCATGGGCGGAACCCGCAAGTTGATCACCAAAACATACATCAAGTGAATCATGTGGTATCCCATTGTCACCACAGATACGCACGGCAAGACATACATCAAGTGTTCTCAAATCTTTAAAGACTCAATCCGATAAGATAACTTCAAAGGGAAACTCAATTCATTACAAGAGAGTAGAGGGGGGAAGAAACATCATAGGATCCAAATATAATAGCAAAGCTCATGATACATCAAGATCGTATCACCTCAAGAACACGAGAGACAGAGAGAGAGATCAAACACATAGCTTCTGGTACATACCCTCAGCCCCGAGGGAGAACTACTCCCTCCTTGTCATGGAGAGCACCGGGATGATGAAGATGGCCACCGGGGAAGGATTGCCCCCTCCGGTAGGGTGCCAAAATGGGTCTAGATTGGTTTTCGGTGGCTACGGAGGCTTCTGGCAGCGGAACTCCCAATCTATTGTGTGTTCTAGAAGTTTTAGGGTACATGAGTATATATGGGTGCAGGAAGTACGTCGGTGGAGCTTCGGGGGCCCCATGAGGCAGGGGGCGCGCCCTAGGGCCCCCCCCCACCCTCGTGAGCACCTCCCTTGGCTCCTGACGTGGGGTCCAAGTCCATCTGGTAGGTTTCCTTCCAAAAATAACTTCTCCAGTTGATTTCGTTCCGTTTCGACTCCGTTTGATATTCCTTTTCTTCGAAACACTAAAATAGGCAAAAAAACAGCAAATTTGGGTTGGGCCTCCGATTAATAGGTTAGTCCCAAAAATAATATAAAAGTGGATAATAAAGCCCAATATTGCCCAAAACAATAGATAACATAGCATGGAGCAATCAAAAATTATAGATACGTTGGAGACGTATCACCGCGCCACATTGGTCGGCCCGTGACGCATTTAGGAAGACCCATGGATGACTAGTCGTACAAGACAAGATAGAAGAATTGTGAAGGACTATGTGTCCACTGACAAAGTCGGCTAGGATTTGTAACCCTAGGTTCTCGGACTAAGGTAACCCCTTTATCTCTGATATTACTATTCATCCAACCTAACTTTAAGGGGCATCCTACAGAATGCTCTGCTAGAATCATACTCGTCGATTAGGAAGAGAGGTGTGAGACAATGCGTGAGAGACAGGCGTAAAGATAATGTGCGTACATGAGACACGTAGGCAGGTCCATGTATATAGAAAGGGTCGATGAGGATTGTGCGTGTGTATGTTTGCGAGAGGAAGAGTGCTTGTGATAAAGGTTAGTGGAAACAGTTGTAAATGGTTATGAGAGGGAGGGAGGGTTATATCTAGAGCATGTGTGTGAGAAAGACACCTCGGGAGAGAGTGTGTGAGCATGTGTGAGAGACCACCGATGGAGAGTGAAACTACACGTAAAAGACTACTCTACACATTGCTTAAAGATATAAATTGTATCCAAATATTAGGATGAGATCATGATATTTGCAATTCGCGTAAGGAGAGGTCATTGATCCATCAGACATCTAGATTCTATTGAATTTGAGCATGTCTATGTTATCATTCGACACAATTGATCCACATAGTTAGTATTTTGAACTCCAGACAATGCATCGCTTTAGCAATCGAATATAAATGTGAGTATAGTTCATGTTGTGTGTGTAAAGCACATTATACATACGAAACTTACACGATGGACATTATAAATAGCTACCTATGAACTAGCATACATTTTAATTCAACTTAAGGTGGTTTAAAAAAATCGAATTCAACATGAAGTCCATTCAATTATTTGAATTTGATATCATGGCATTTGTAAACCATACCTAAATTATGGGGGCACCAATCTTTGCTCTGATTTTGTACATAATAGCATATGTAGTCGTGTACAAAATAGATTCAAATTTAGCTCCTCCATTCCAAAATAATCGTAGTTATAGGATTTTCAAGTGTCAAAATTTCAAAAATAAGCGGATAATTTAGTGAGGTTTTCAAACATACAAGGTCAAATATAACGTTGTCTATTTAGGTCAATCCTAATAGTTCAAGAGTACTCTAAACGTGAATGCTTGTGTTTCAAAATTTCGAACGAAGCGCCAAAAGAGCCTCTACTCGCTCGAAACCACGTGAGACCAATGTTTGGCAGTACAAGGAAATTACTTTTCTAGTAACTCCGACCCGTGAAACCTACCGGCCCGACGTCCAAAGGTCTAAACCGGGGTAGGTTTGTAGCTTCATCTAGACGCTACGCAACCGCATCCGAAAAACATTCATACATAGTGGCCGCCTAAGCACACATGCGCGTGGCTGAAATCGCCCCCGCCCACTATTTGGGACACCGGCGATTACCATCCTACCCCCGACCCGCAGTAGGTCCAAAATTTAAGAGGGTGGCAAAGTTTGTACTTTCCCAAATTTCAAACAAGCGCGTCCCATCTTCTGTTCAAAAAAGCCAAAAACAAGCGCGTCCCAGACCGAAACATGGTTCCCCCCACCCATCCGATTCCCCATTCATACTCCATGGGCGCCAAAACTACCTCCCCACCAGCCGCGAAACCTCGGCGTCCTCCGTCCGCCACCCCATCCCACCCATCAACCGCCGCCCTCCTCCATCACGCCGGAGCCGATACCCCGACGTCGTCGTCCACCGCAACCCCAACCGCAACGCCCTCCACGGCTATTAGTTGAAGCCGAGGCCGAGCCGTCCGTACCCGAGCCAGTTCAACCACGTCGTCCCACGCCTCACCGCTGCCGCTCCAACTTCGCCACCCTCCACCGCACCGGAGCTGTTCCTGCTATGTCGTCCTTCACTGCCTCGGATCTGCTTCCCCTCCGCCGACATACAGCCACGGCAACACAGTCAACAATTTGGCCATGGGTTCGTCCAAGCCTGCACCCTCCAGAACATCGGTTTCCCCGGTAAAAAGAAGAAGATCGGTGCAGCATGTGGAGGTGACCACACCGGCAACCGAAAAAGGTACTCATCTTCCCTTATTCGTGCAAATCTTACGTCTCTGCTTGCATGGTATTCATCCCACAAAAGACACTAGTTGACCGCTTCTTCTTGATACTAGATGTTCCTAGTAACTCGCGATGCACAAGGTTTCTCCTCATATACTATTTCACCTTAGCTAGAGTCCCTCGCCCCCTGGATTTCAATTTCTGGCCAGTTGATTCCCAATTAACGGAAGCATTCCCCGGCATAACAGGCGCTAGTACGCCTATTACGCCGGGGAAGCAGCGCCTTGGTGTTTTTCTTAGGGGCGTGTGCGGCCTAGAGCTACTGGCGCCCGATCTGGAGGTCGGCCGAGATTAAAGGGATGGCCTGGGGGCGCTGCCAAGCACGGCGGTGGTGTGAGGTCGATGGGAGGGCGGGGCGGCGGAGGCAGGGGTCTGGGCCGGTGGTCGCTGGCGGTTCGAGAAAGATCATCAACAGTGAGTGGCGGGAGGTAGACGAAGGCCATCTGCCCGTTCCTTATAGATCAGACGGTTCATTAAAAAAGTCGACTGGCCTATTTATTTTCAATCGACCGTTATCTTAGATATGACCACATGTGGTGGTGTGCTGGAAGAGTACCTGCATTTCGTGTGCTCATATATTACAAAATCATACGGAGTAGAATCTAATTTTTTTTGCCATGCAATGTTGTAGAGCTATCATATGTCTCCTGTCATTTATTTTTCAGCCACCTGCTATCTGCTACTTTTACAGTGCACTAGTTCTGCACACACTTCACCCTTACTCTCACTATTGTGTTTTTATGCAAGGGTATTTCAGACTCTGCTGCCATGAGAGAAGCCAAAAAGAAAAGAGAGAAGTCGCTCCAGCTTCGTATGCGGGTAGGCAAGGCACGTTACAGCGCTATAAAGGGTGCAATGTCAGCAGATGGAGACGGTAAATGTAGCTCTGGAGTTGATGACCTCGCTCGCAATGAACCACCATCCCAGGTGCTTGCTTTAACTTTGCGGTGTCATATGTGGTTGCATGTTCCATATGGTGTCTAGCTTGTATTTGAAAGGCCGAAGTCGGTAAGATAAGGAAATATATTTTTTTACATGAACCACCATCCCGTGAGCACCAGAAGACAAATAGCTAGTCAGGGCACTGGCCGAGCCAGTGACAAGCCCAGCAAAGATAGGCATCACCTGGAAGCCAACTAAAAAGCTGCGATGGTGGCGAAGCAGCCCGCCTCCCACCAGGCTCTCAGGTCCTAGATGATCATGCTCACCACTCCAGCCGGATGTCTAGCTTGTATTGCTTCCAATTTGGTTAAATTGCATCTACTTAGCTTACACATTATACCTTTGAATATGACATGCCTGTCTGTTTTTGGTACATACTAGTACATATGTGTATTAACCATGTTCTTACATCAAACTAATGTTCTTGTGTATCCCTCATCAATCACTTATGACGAGGCAGGCAGGCAAGGGGACTACTCCTCATTTAAAGAATGCAGCGTCAGCCTCCCGACATGATTCTCAAGAAACAGAAATGCTAGATGAAGATAGTGAACGTAGCTCTGTAGTTGATTACAACATTTCCCCTACACTAGCATCGAAGGTGCTTGCTCTAACTTGGCAGCGTGATATGTGGTTGCATGTTGCATATGGTGTCTAGATTGTAATTCTTCCAATCTGGTTAAACTGCATGTGCTAGTCTGCTTAGCTTATACATTATACATGTTAATGTGACATGCCTTCCTGTATTTAGTACATAGTACATCTGTCTATTAAGCATGTCCTTACATAAAACTATTGTTTTTTGTATCCCGCATCAATCAACATGACGAGACACCTTTAGTATATGCAGTGCGATATTAGTTGCATCTTTCATATGATTTATAGCATGCGCTGCTTCTAATTTGTTGAAATTCCATTTATGATGGGACGCTTTTAACTTGGTAGAGTCATATTGGTTGCATCTTTCATGTGGTGTCTAGCTTGCATTGCTTCTTATTTGCTGGAATGGTTTCTGCTTAGTTTACACAAACAGTTGTGAACATGCCATGTCGTCCTATTTTCGTACATATTCCATCCTGGTATCATGTGTTTGCCTTACATCAAAGTAGTGATTGTCAGTATCATGCATGAATGAGTTCTGAAGAGAGAATTTTATTGCTTTTTCTTGTCGGTTTTACTTGACAATTCAAAATCAATAAAGCGGAAGGAAGTTAGCAAGGCAGCGGATAAAGGTGCTCCTTCCGACCGGAGGGCCTCTACAGTTTCTACTCCTCCACACCCCCAAGATGATTTCCAAGACAACACATGCATAGACACTCAACAAAGTTGTGTTTATGATGAGCACGTCTCCCCTAGTGCAGCATCACCGGTGCTCCCTCTAACTTGGCACTGTTATATGTGGTTGCATGTTATGTGTGATGTCTAGCTTGTATTGCTTCTAATTTTGTTGAATTCCATCTGCTTACTTTACACATTATACTTGAATAAGACATGTGTTCCTGTTTCTAGAACATACAATATCTGTCTATCACACCATGTTCTTACATCAAATTACTACTATTGTGTAACCTGCAACAATCACTTATCATAAGACACGTTTGACTTCGGAGTGTGATATAGGTTACATCTCACATTCTTTTCTAGCTTGTACTACTAATTTGTTGAAATGGCACTTATGACGAGACAGTTTTAACTTGGTAGAGTGATATTCGTTGCATCTTTCATATGGTGTCTAGCTTTCATTGCTTCTAATTTGTTGAAATGCCTTCTCCTTAGTTTACACATCATACGCTCTGAATATGCAATGGCACTAATGACGAGAACCTCTAACATGGTAGTGTGATGTTGTTTGCATCTTGCATATGATTTATTTCTTGTATTGCTTCACATTTGTTTAAACGCCATTTATGATGAGACACTGTTAACTTGGCAGAGCGATATTTGTAGCATCTTTCATATGGTGTCTACCTTCTATTGCATTGCTTCTAATTTGGTGAAATGTCTTCTTCTTAGTTTACACATCATAGTTCTAGTTATCTCTTCCGTCCTGTTTTTCATACATATTACATCCTCCTATCATGTGGTTGTCTAACATCAAAGTTCAGTTCGTCTGCATCGCACATCAATTTGTTCTGAAGAACTAAATTGTTATTCGTTTTCCTTGTCGGCTTGACTTAACATGGCACAGAGAAAGAGGAAGAAACACAGAATGGCAGGGAATGAGAAGCGGATGAATCCTGCAGATTCTGCTGGTACTGATGGTGCAATAGAAGGTCAAAGTCCAGCGGAAAATTCTACAAACATGGCATCCCATGCTACACGAGTTGCAAAAAAAGCCAAACAGAAACAAATAGCTGCCACCAAACAAGCAGAGACAACCCTAGTTCTTGCAACACCTACCATAGTACTATCAGCTGCACGACTTACTCGTGCGTCAACTGAGCTAGCAGCACGTTCCCAAGCTCCCTTGCCACCTGACACTACTTCCCAAGCACTCTTGACACAAGACGAGCTGGCAATATCAGATGAACCTTGTGAGCTTCAACAGCAAGAAGGTAGTTGCTGGAGTCAAGTTACAGTTGCATGCTTCTTTATATGTAGTCTCACAGTTTGATGTACACTAACACTTCCTATGTTCGTTGTTGGACTAGCACCTAGGTGCAAGAGGAAACAAACATCAGGGATAATGCTCGATAGGTTAACTAAATCTAGAGGAGGAAGAATGGAGATCCGTTTTGAGGCAGGTTTAAAAAGGCCACGTGATGCTATAGAGTCAGCCAAGTTAGTATCAGAGGTAGCGGTTGCCGTTAGGTGTCATGTACGTATCCTCCCAACATGGATTCAGTGCAGGAATGACAAAGACGAAACCCAGTTCAACACCTTCCTCGACCATTTATCTGTAAGTATGGTTATGTATGGAAACTAGTAATATCATCTTGCTCTGTCCCATACTTTCTAGGTTGCTGATAATGAGACTCCCATAATTTTCAACAGATGAGGTTCAAGTTGGATAGCCAAGATGATGCAACCAGACAAGCTTGCACCCATGTTTTCACGTCTGCTCTGCGACAGTATCGGTATAACTTGAGGAAAACTCACTTTGAAGTTAAGGCTAACAGTGAACTTTCCCAAACATCTCCAGTGGAAAATATATCGGATGAAGACTGGAGGGGCCTTGTTAAACACTGGTCTGATCCGAAGTATCAGGTACATTATATATATGTGATCAGATCACATGTTGAAGTCCTATTTACGCATGTGCCACACAAATCTATCTTCTTGTAGGTGAACTGTTCAAAGAACAAGGCCAACCGTACGAAAGTGAAATTCCAACAGACGACAGGATCTCGTAGCTATATTGCACACTGCGAGGCTCTTGTAATTAGTTGTTGTTTCACTCTTTTCACTGTACCACATTATCAGATCTATATTGACTTGTTTGAAATGCAGAGGAAAGCCCGCAAGGACCAAAAAGTACCTGAACCAAATGTTGTGGAAATCTTCAAGGACTGTCACACCAGCAAGAAGAAGGGCATGACTACACCAGTCAAAGCCGTTGTTGTAAGTCCTTAATCCTCATGCCTTTTAACTACTACTTACTCTGACTTCTGCCTTGAACTGCATGGTTTGCAGCCAATGTCTATTACTCTTTTCAATTTTATACACAATTGTCTTAGCGTATCATTGCACCTTACAAGGTTTAAAAGAGAGGAGTGATGTTCCTTTGATCTTGACCCGTAATCTAGTTCCGTGCTGGACTTGCCCACAGAACGTTACAATTGCCGGTTTGCCTGTTCTCAGTTGTTTTGTGATATGAATGATGTCATACTATGGTTACCGTATTATAAACTTCGTCTCTTTATCCTTAGCCCTCAATACAATGTGAAGAAATAGACAATACATTAGCGATGGTACATGGTCATATGTTTGGAACCTGGTTTTATTATGTACTTTGCAATGAAATACAACTAATATTTTACATGGGCTCACGAGAATAAGTTCTATATATAGACCAAAGATATTTTGTTTGGTTTTGCTGCCTCCTTAATATCTTCTGTTCTAGTACTACTAATGTAAAACCTCAACTTTTCAGCGAGCTATGGAAAAAATGGTGGAACCGCCACCTTCTAAAGGTGGCGAGGCAACTATAACCGCAATGTCAGCTCTTGCTGTAGTGGGTCAGTACCTGTCCACTAATAGTGCCAAAAGCACGTTCCTGTGTAATATTGGGTTGGTTGTTAAGGCAATATCGTCCAAACTGCCTTATGATCAAGATATGCAAGCTCAAAGCAATGTTGTATCTGCGCTCCAGACACAAGTCCATTCCCTAACAAAGACCCTTTGTGAAACAAGGAGAAACATTGCTCAATGTCGTCAAGATATGCATGGTTTTGAAACCATACTATCAGACATTTTGCTATGTTGTTTAGGAGCCTAGGGGAAATGAAGGCGAGGGTTATGGTGCTCCATCGGACAATACAGCATGAAAACGTAACAGTCAGGTCAAATGAACTGAGCTTCTGAACTTCTGGTGGTGCATTTATCTGCTAGACTGTTAAGTTTTATGCCAACCTTCCTTTTGTTATATAGTTGTAATTTGTTTTGGTGCGATACAAAATTTATTCTTAACGTGCAGCCACCGGCTGAAGAAAACAGCAAGCCATTTTTGTATAGTGTAGGGTGTTCCCTATATTTGCACTGGTGGCGATATTTGATGCCGAGTGGATGTAATCTGTGCAATCACCTTAATAGCCTAGCGTTAGTTTCGGCCTTATTTATTTCCTAGTCTTCTTTTTCCCTGGTTTGCTAGTGGCCGCAACTACCATGGGCCATATACGGGTCGTAGGATCCATGGGTCTCCTACGGGCCATCGATAAATGGGCCTGTAATCGGTGGGCCTCGGGTCATCGGATAAATGGGTCTACATGGGCCGTAATCGGGCGTAATTGGTATCGGCCCAACATGGTAACAGGCCGTTAACAGGCCATAGGACAGCAAAGTCTTAATTCTGTCACAGGCATAACGGGTCGTTAATGGGCCAGAATATAGGACGGGCTGGAAACGGCGCAACGGGTTAAAAGGACAGAAACGGGCCGACTCTTGCCATGGGCTGAATTTGGCCCATTAGGGTAACAGGCCAGTAACGGGCCGACTCTTGCCATGGGCTGAATTTGGCCCATTAGGGGAACATGCCAGTAACGGGCCGACTCTTGCCATGGGCCGAATTTGGCCCATTAGGGGAACAGGCCAGTAACGGGCCAGAAGTAATCGAGGGCCGAAAAGGAGCCCAAGAACGTATGGGCCGTCAATAGGCCGAAAGCTAACACAGGCTGGAAACGACCCATGTAAATCATGGGCCGTTAACGGGTATAAAGAAAATTATTGTTCATTATGGGCTAGAGTCACTGTGGGCCTGTAAAGGGCCGAAAGATACGAAAGCCTCATATGGGCCGAAAGACGTCATGGGCCATACATGGGCCGAAAGTGAAATGGGCTGGTGTTATATTCGATGGCCCACATGACGTTGTTGGGCCGATTTCCTTTAGGGCCTAACGGGCCGTAAAATGGGCTATTTGCGAAGAGACCGTTAACAGGCTTTTCATGGGCCAACCCATTAACTTTTGACCAAGTCAAACGGGCCAGCTTTGTAAGCTAAATGGGCCAGTGGTGGGCCGTGACACGTGTCGACATATCATAGGCGCCTATCTGACCCACTGACGAGCTGACATGTGTTTCGTCCGGCAAATAAGAATTTTACACGTGGAAATTTCCCATTGGTCGGGGCTGTTAACGGGTTATCGGATCCAAAACCCGACCCGATAGCTTAACGGCGTTCTGTTACAGTGGATGCCACATGTCGGTCACCCTTGATGAAAGCACTTCTGTGATGCGCGATTTATCGTCATGGAAGTGGACACTTCGGTGATGATAATTTTGGTAATGTCATGGAACACTTCTACGACAGCACAGGTATGACTATCTTGATTCTATCATAAATTTGTCATGGATGTACATGCATGACAAAAAATGCGACCTACTGTGACAAACACGTATCATCACGGAAGTGTATTTTTTTTGTCGTGATGTAGATCTCAGTATCATTGGGTTGGCTGGTGAGGATGCTCCGGCTGACTTTGCTGTCGGAGGAGGGGAAGAAGATCTTAGGCGTGTGGAGATGGAGCCCGAGGTACTGCTCCGCTGTGATGGAGGGTTTCGTCGTTGGAGTAGCTCCGGTGAGTTGTACGACATCGAGGCTGAAGCAGGACAAGAGAGACAACGAACAACGTTAACCTGAGTGGAATTATAATAGCATCTCCAATACATGACGTAAAATACATAACCACAAAGTGCTAGGTGTAAAATACATCCGCCGCTCATCTCTGAACTTAACTGTCGAAAGTGAACTTAAGTGTCGAAACTGAATTTTGCTGTCGAAACTGAATTTTGCTATCGAAACTGAACGCACTAGCAAGGTGAGGCTACACGTCGGTCGACTGACTTTTTCATCTCTAGCCAGTCGATTTTGCAGCTGTTGGATACGAAATCAAGGGCCTGTGGTTCATCTTCAACCTCCACCCCCTTGAGCCGCCAGCCACCACCAGCCAAACAGCAGCCCCCCGCCGTCCGCGGCCGGCGGTGCGCCGCCCCGCCCGCCCTGAAAACACTCCCCACCGCCGGTCCGCCGCCGCCCCGGCCATCCCTCTAGGCCCCCCGTGCCGAGCTTTTTCTCCGGCGATCGCCACCGCCGGCGACCACTGCCCCCATCCTGAACCCTAAGATAGATAGTGGGGTACCTCTCCGGCAAGCCCCCCTCCCCGATGCTGCTAGTTCTTCCTTCACCCCAGCGAGCCCCCACCCCTTGAAAATCGACTGACCCAAAAGTCGATTCAGTCGACTAAAGTGTAGCTAAATCGGAGCAGCATCGCAAGCAAGAACAAGAGAGAGAGCAGCAGCGCGAGCAAGAGCAGACCAGGCAGGGGACCGAGAGCAAGAGCAGAGCAGCAGCGCGAGCGAGAGCTAAAGCAGCAGCAGCTCCTACTGATGTGGACGTCGCCGCCGAGGGAGCGACGCCATGGAGGAAGTGGCCAGCGACGCCGCCATGGATGGAGTCGCGCCGTGTCGGCTCGGGACCGAGCGCCGGCAGCACCGTGAGATCGAATCAAGAAGAAAATGCGGCGATTAGTGTACAACCTCTTTGGTGGCGCCGATTAGGCCGCAGGTTCATCCGAGGAAACGGTGATGATGATGCTCTTCCGGTGGTGCAGGTGAAGATGGCGGTGTGGGAATGGAGGTGGCGCGAAAGACGAGGGGAACATCGGGGCAGCTCCTTGGAGGTGGAGGACGGGGTGGATGAACCGGCGGGACGATGAGGTCGACGACGGATCCTCATCCGGTACGGTGGATGAGGGATGTCGAGGTGTTGCTGTGGACGACGTCGTCGGGGAAGAGGCTCCGGCGGGGTGGCGGACGGAGCAGGGTGTGGGGTTTCGTCGCGGGTTTTCGCGGCCTCAGTGTACGAATGGGTGGGCGGATGGGATGGCAGTGGGGAACCATGGCTTAGAGACGCGCTTTTCCAAAATGTGGGGTAAGTTACGAAAGTACCCCCACCGATTTGAGGCGTTTCTTTTGGTTTAGGGGTACCACGGGCATTTCGCATGTCGGGATTTCACAGGAGGTGGGAGTTTTCGTGCGCGTTGTAATTTTGGAATAGCAAGGCGCGGGTTGAGATGGAGGGAGTTGTCGGAGCACAACGGGACAAAGATATATCTTAAATATTTCGGGCTAACAAGGTGCGGGTTGAAATTTCCAGGCAAGCCTAACGTGTACTGTACCAAATCAATGTGCACTACAAATGTCATTCAAAACTTTGAATTCATTTTATGTTCAATTAAAATATTTCGCTACGTGTATAATGCATGCAACCTACTACTCAAATGAACGTTTTAGTGCATTCGAAATGTATATACTACCGCTTCAATATGAACTAAATTTGAATTCGTTTCTCTATTTGAATAAGATCTACAATAATGATTGTTGTGAAGTCAAAGCATTTGAATTTGTTTCTCTATTTTAATAAGATCTACAATCATCATTATTGTCAAGTTAAACCATCGTTTGTGTATTATCTTCACAGCACACCACATGATTAGTCTCGAGTTACATATGAACTATGTGTACTATATGAACTCGAACTAGATTTTTTGAATCCACTTTATTTTTATTTCAAATCACATTACATTTCTAGCTCTAGCTAGATCTTCATAATCTAAACCATGTCTCATATGTATAATGTGTTTATCACATTATGTATGGTGCCCCGCCCCCTACGCCTACAAGTATTTAGATGTGAGTTGCAAACACCACACATTACCACAAATTCAAATAAAATGTGAGAATGTTTGATATATAGTATTGTTTAGATTGTTCGATATTTAGTTGTAAGCTGCAAATGCCACACATTATCACAAATTCAAATAAAATGTGAGATTGTTTGATGTATAGTATGGTTTAGATTGTTTGACATTTAGCTGTGAGTTGCAAACGCCATGCATTATCACATTATGGTATAACATGTGCACATCACGTGTATCACCGCTATATTCATGCATGCAATGTTTAAAACACTATGATCTCCTATTCAAATATATGAATCCGCTTTCATATCAAATTATGATCTTTGTTAGTCTCTTACACCCACACAATCCTCTAACCTTTGTAGCTACCACTAACTTTCTCTCGTGCATGCAGACGCCCTCCTCGCCCTCCCCCTCCCTCAGCATTCTATCCACTGGGCACATTCATTTTTTTCTTTAGGTCGTTCTCCCAGAGTCTCCACAACTCCTTTCCAACACACACCGATCCATAAACCTCTCCAGCGATTCCTGCCTACAACATACACATACACCTTCAATCTCCTCCTTTATGTGTCCTTGCCTCGTGTCTCTCATATGGTCAGACACACGTGTAAACTCTCGCCCCTCTTTTCATCGATCTCACAACCGCACACTCCTCCCCCTATCTAGCTAGTAGTTGGGCCTCTCGCACCACCTCCTAGCTCCATTCTCTCTGTCTATCCGTCTCGCTGGGCCTTATTTGCCTCTAACAAATGGACGTGCACCGACCGATCTCTCGCTATACATATAGCTAGCTAGGTCCTTATAACTCCTTTTTACCCACACGTCAATCGATCTACCTCATTAGTTGTGTCTCTCCCTTCCTCCGACAAACAACAATTGATCTACCGATCTAGTTAGGTTTGCTTACCAAACACATGGTTCCCCTTCATCATCCATGGATGCGTCCCGACAGATCTATCACGCACAGGCACACACAGAAACACATCCCCACTCTTATTGATAACAATGCAGTTCCACCCTCAGTTTGTCTAGTAGGCCTCTCCCACCATATTCGAGAAGCAACTCCATCACCCATCCAGCACTCTACCCCTCTCCATCCCTCTCTCTCTCTCTCCTCTCTCTCTCTCTCTGTCCCATCATATTTCCCGTCCTTCAGTTATATATGGATGTCGACCGATCTCCCTCAAGTCATAGCTGGGTCTCTCCTTCTCAACACATATACGAGTCGTTCTACCTCTATAGTTAGGCCTCTGCCTACCCCTCCCCCACCCCCCTACCCCCACACACACCGATACATCAAGCGCTCTAGTCATGTCTCCCTGCCACACATAAACTTGACATGTGCCCTCTAACGTTCCGGTAGGCCAGTCGCCCTATATCTTTGACTTGCACACACACAATTTCGATGGCTCTCTTCATCGATCTCGCACCCACCCACTTGATCCTCTCTTCGGCTCTATCGATAGATATGACCCCTCCCTCTCTTCTCGTGGATTTCCCGACCCTCTATGTATGATATGGATAGGCCTCCATTTCACACACATTGCATGCAAAATTTTGTTTGAGATGTCATCGACACATATTCCCACAAATAATTCACGAAATCAACCCCCCACCCCAAAACAAAAAACACTCACGAACGCGGTTTGTATCTCTCACACACACCCACGTAGGTGGGGGACATGCACAAAGAGAAGAGGTGCATGCACAACGCACGTACTCCCGTCTCTTTCCCAACCACACCCACGCGGGTACACGGTGGAGCTCATTTCTGTACGAAAAAGGCAGCCCATGTGGTAATTTGGCACGTGTACCTGTTGTCCACTTGGTGGAGGGAGGATCGTCTACCACGGGTGAACAAACAAATTGCGACTTGACATGTTATGTTAAAAAAAGAGGCAAACCATGTGGGGCCTACCTTAGAGGCAAGGCTCTATACACTGGAGTACTTTTGATGTGTCCCGTCAACTCGTAGAATGAGGAGAAGCTTGCTTAGTACGCCGTCTCCCCCGTTCCTAAATATAAGTCTTTGTAGAGATTTCACCATGAACCACATGCGGATGTATATAGATGCATTTTAAGTGTAGATTCATTCATTTTGTTCCGTATGTAGTGGAATCTCTACAAAGACTTATCTACTAGTAATAGCTAGCCCCCACTACTAGGAATTCTCTATCCTCTCCTTGATCCACATCATCAAAATCGATGCAGCCGTTAGATGAAGTAAATCAGTCCATAATAGCCGTCCGATCTAGACGTTGAGAGGCTCCGCACTAAGCCACATGCAAGCATGCAGAAATACCGTGGCACATGCATGTGAGTGGGTTTTAAATCACATCAACATGTCTGCATGCAAGCATGCACCAGTAGCATGCATGTCAGTGAGCTTTTAAGTCCCATTAACATGTCAAAAAGAAAAATATAATCCCATTATGCAGTAGGAGTTGGCTGATCTTTTTTCCTTACGTGGGATGATCTAAATGATGATGGGAGTTTATTTAGTTTGGCTACCACATTTGTTATGCGGTCATAGAGTTTTTTTAGTTCTATCAAAACGATAATTTTGCGCAGAGAGATATACCGCTGTTCCGCGGCAACGCGCGGGGACTCATCTAGTAATATTTAGGAACGGAGGGAGTACTATGTAAAGAGTTAGGTGTCGCACGGTGATAGTGTGAGGTGGGCCATGTAATCACTGAGCCTGCGTGTTTTTACTGCTCTTGCACGCCTCCGCTGTAAGAATGGAGAAAATTGTAATCTAGTAGTAGTACCTCCTTTCGCCGAAAGCGTGGGACATCCAGCAGTCCTACCACCTCAGTAATAAAGACCAATGAGTCGTCAAATCACATAGACCCAGCAGTAAGTTGGACGGATGAAGCAACCATCACTCTTGCGCCAGTGAGAGGTCGCATCCACTCTGCTCGGGCATGAATGCGGCACCGATTATTTGGAGCGGCGCTGTCCGTTTCGGGCGAGAAGCGCGCGCGGGCGATGGAGGGGCTTTGGGTGGGCCAGGCTGGTCAGGAGCGGGCGTGGTAGTTGTCCGCATGTCCCTACCGGACACGCCCGGAAACGAGAGGATGCACCGACTCTCACGGCTAAAATCATACACTACACAACATCTCTCTGTAGGAGTAGGTCGATCTGTCGCTCTCTCTAACACACATGTTGTTAAACACACACACACACACACACACACACACACACCTTGGTCCCGTTGCACCTTCTAACGTGACTTATTACACCTAGACGGAGGGAGTAGTAAGTATACGAGATACGGTGGCACACTGACTTAAGTCGAATACAAGTGCCCAAAATTTGTGTGCATGTTATAATAAGGATTCACTTAAAATAGTACGTGAGCGAACAGAGGGATCAATTGGACAGTGTTCCCGAGCAGTAGCGAGATGTGTGAGGTAAGAAACACCGCTGGCGCTTTTAATTTTTCTTATTAATTTGTTTGTTTCACCCTCTGGCTGGTGGGACCCAACGTACTACGTGAAGAGAGGTAAGGTGACTAAGGCTGCATTATTTCTGCACCACTATGGATAGTCTTACCACCAAAGCCACATGACAATATTATGATTGAAATCCCAATGACTCCCACACACACACACAAAAAAAACACGGCATGCTTGTCACACGAATGCAGGAATGTATAAAAGATTATTTCCCTCTCGTTGAACATAACGGGAGGGTTGTGTAGCTGGTTAGCCTGTTCGCTCATCAAACTTGAGGTCTCGGGTTCGATAACTACACTTGAGCATAATTTGTGCCAGGAGGATTCTTTGACTGGTCAAAATGTTTTCTAGGGTTTGCACGCTTCACACTCTCTCTCCAGTATATATATACACGATGGAGCCTCAGCGCTTGTAGTTGCTCTCTTCACACTCTCTCGCCCTCTCCTGCTGGAGCCTCAGTGCTTGTAGTTGCTCTCTTCACACTCTCTCGCCCTCTCCAGATCTAAACAAGACGTTGTTGGCCTCTCTCTCCCCTCACTGCTGCTCAAAGAGCCGGCAGGATCCGTCTGCCGGGAAGGGAAGGAGGCTTAACGCTGTCGCCGTCGGCGAGGGACTACCGGCACAGCTATTCACTTTCCACCTAGCGGCGGCGCGGGAGGGCCTCCAACCCCTTCTTCTTCGCCGCCGTCCCGTCGCCCACCGAACCACGCCCGAAGAACCTTAAGGTATAATTTACTTACTCCACATGCATTGCTCTAGCTGCATGTATACCATGAATCTAGGACGTGGTTCAGAGAGGAACGGAGTGGGGGAAAGTTGTGGGAAAAGTTGTGTATAGCATGAATCTAGGACGTGGTTCAAAGAGGAAATGAAGGGGGAAAGTTGTATAGCATGAATCTAGGACGTGGTTCAAAGAGGAAAGGAATGGGGGAAAGTAGTGGGGAAAGTTGTATCACATAAATCTAGGATGTGGTTCAAAGAGGAAAGGAAGGGGCGAAAGTACTAGTTCAAAAAGGAAAGGAAGGGACAAGGCTGTAGAGTTTGAGCAGGACTAGATTTGTTGCGCTCACATAGGGAAAGGTGTCTAAAGATAACAAAACTGGGACCAACACAAATATGCTCCTTGGTTGTTTGTTCTTTGTTGCAACAGACTGTGCATGACCACAGTACATCGGTAGATGCACATGGTGTTGCTGCGTCCACTGTCCCGTGCAACTCATTAGCTGTTGTTAATCTAAGGCCCTGTTTGGTTAAAAACTCCCTAGTCCCTACCTGCTTGGTTCCAGGGACTAAACATGGACTAGAGGTTATTAAATGACATGCTAAAAGACCATGTTACCCCTAGTAATGAACTAATAGAGACAAGGTGTGATGCGTGGCAGGGGAAACTGTTGGAAAAAGTCCCAAAAAGACTCCCTCGGGGTCTTCTTTCTTTAGTCCCAAATGCCCACTTTTAGTCCCTAAAAGTCCCTCTTGTTTGGTTTAGATGGGACTAACACGGAGTTTTTTAGTCCCTACACCAAAATGTCCCTGTAAACAAACACCCTCTAATAATGCCGCCGGAAAATTGATGCAATGCCACAGTTAAAAGCAAATTACATGTTTAACGAATTTTATTGTTAATATAATCTCTATGTTAATATTAATCAATGCCACAGTTTGAGAAATGCTACTGTCCTGCTTTCTTTCCCATTTAGATAAGGTAGATGCTTCTTTTTGTTGGCTTCTGTGTCATCCACCGTTATTGACCACTAATTGTTTCCTTTGCACCTCTGTGTAAACAGGGTTATCTACTTCACCTCTTTGCCATTGTGACCTTTTGTTGCACTGCACAAAACACTTTTGTTTTAAGAGTGTTTTGTGCAGTTCAACCAAAATGTCACACCGACAACGTTGCTTGATTGCTTGATCTTAGTGGAACTGCACAAGAGGAGATCTTACTTCCTATCCGTTAAGGCGAATTTGGTTCAGTCTTCTTCTTGTGAGTTGTTTGAATTCCGCATCATGAGAGGTCAGTACTAGCCTTCTTTCACATGATTCTGCAGTGTGCTTTCATATGTTGTGCTACTTGTACGATAATGTTGCTTGATTTTAGTGAACTGCACAAAAGAAGACAAGACTTCCAATCTGTATGTGCACCGTAATATCCCATTGAGGTAAGATAAGGATATTTCACAACTTCTGGCCTGTATTTTTCCACATTCATCAGAAAATTAAGTTTAGTACTATACTTGTGCTCCCTAATTGACATGCCAAATCTTACATTGAAGGCGAAACTTGTCTGTTATTGAACCAAGTGATGAAGGGGAAGAACAAGCGGAAGAAAAACAAAAATCAACTCTAGGTGCTGTAATGAAGCACTGGAACTATGATGACACAAGTAATGATATAGTTTTGCATCTTAATTTATTGCTATGGCTGGAACGAGTAATTGTTTTGCCACTGATTTGATGCCACTCTTAATGTAATATGTAATTATCTCTACTTGTGAAAACATGGATCTTCTTTGAAGATACCATATATTTTAGTCGAACTGCACAAGAAGATGTTGGAAACATTAAACTAATCGAGGAGTATATAGTAAGCATGGCCACCACCGTAGATAGCAACAGATGGTTCCGGAGAAGTGCTTCATCTGTATGCTCTACACAATAAGCCTCCTGACAAAGGTTGGTACTCGCCCATTGATTTCGTCCATATGATTGAGCTTTGTCATCTCTATTGGTGTTGTGCTACTGTTTAGATACTGTCATGAAAAAGTGGTATTGTCCTTGAGAAGTGCTTCATCTGTGCTATTTTAAATATTTCCTTTCCTTTTTTTCGAGCAAACAGGGATGCTAGAATTTAGTAGTCCTCTTGTCTTTGCACAACAGGATCATCTTCCTCTGAAGAAGAATATGGAGTACGTGAAGTGACTAGTTCCGATTATGCCAGGATGAAGAAGCCCTGTCTATCTTCTCATCAGAAGGAGCAGTTGAAGGATGGTTACATTACTCCCCACAAGACCAAACTAACTTCAGCTCAGAAGGACTGACAAATCTCCATTTTTTGTTGTGATGCGCGAGTACAATGTTGTTCTAGGATTCATTCTAGTGAGTTCCATTTTTCTAAAAGTGTGCTCTACATGGACCATGTATGTGCCTGTTGAAACTATCAATTCATAGTACAGTTTGCTTTATACTAATCACTTTTTTGTATTTGTGCAAACATGGGTGCTCAGCTTGATTTCAATGGGAACTGCACAAAATGTTCATGAATACATCAAATCATTCATTTCCACCACAAGAAAGGAGGTGACGATAAGTTCAAGGCATTGCAACATATAAGGGCGAAATCATACAAGCTACGCACGAATTTGGTTAATTTTGGTGGAACTGCACAAAAAGAACAACTGGTTTATTTAGCACGAGGTGCCATGTCAATGTCCGAACTGATGGCAAACCCTGCCCATTCCACAATCGTAGGCATTTGATATTTTGGAATGGGACAACCATGTCAAATTTTGCTCATTGATTTTAGCAATACATGCGTTTGATATTTTCGAATGGGACGCCCTTTGCTGTCAGCAGCGTTGATCAATTTTTTCTTTATTCTTTAGTTGTGAAGTAAATATTGCCTCTGACATGTGAGTCGCTGAGATGCATAATCATCGATTGTTTTGAATGTTCTCTATGAATTGCTAGGCCTGTGTGTTTGATTGCAATGTACAGAAACGCTAAAAAGCTGCTCAAACTCTTTGTACTCCTTCTGTTCCTTTTTACTTTGCACATTGTGAAAGTGCATACTTTTTTGTATAAGATTGGTCAAAGTAGAGATACTTTGACTGCAGACAAAACTTGTATGCAGACTAGAAAGGACCGGAGGGAGTACATGTGAAACTGCTGCAAACGAGGTGATCACCCAGGGAATAATGCTAGTACGTATTGTTTTGCATGTTCGTCCAATGCTAGTGATACAGGAATTCGAACTAATCGAAATAAATTCATTCATACACGGTCGGATTTCATATAAACATGTTGGATTTCATTACATTTCATACATTCTTCAACTAAAAAGGGGTGCACTGGAGGTATAATTCATTAACCGAAGCTACCCACCTGTGTCCCGCTGAGCCAAACAGAAGCTTCAGTGACTTAACTGCAGGTGCAGTTGCGTAACTGACATGTGGCCTGTTGGGCCCATGTGTCAGTCAGCTAACTGCACCAGCAGTTAAGTAGAAGCAGCGTTCTTCTCCAGCGCAACTCTCTGACTCCATGTCGCCGCCAAGAAGCTAACCGGCCGTCAATGGTCAACCCGCCTAGCTTAGCTTCAACCAGAGGTTAGCAGCGGTGGCCTTACTTGGACCCGAGCGGCGGCGACCTACCATGTTCTACTCTTCCTCGTTTTCTGTGTGGCACGACCTCGTTGGCAGCAGGGATGTCCTCTGTCTCGTTGCCGGCGGGCGGTGTCTCAGCGGAGCGGTGGAAATCCTCCCCCACATTGCCGGAAGGGTCGGGCCTCGGCTGAGCCGGCGATGTCCTCTGCCTCGTTGTTGGCGGGGCGGGGCCTCGGCGGAGCCGGCGGTGTCCTCTGCCTCGTTGTTGGCGCCGCGGGGCCTCAGCGGAGCAGGGCCTCGTCGACACCAGCGGAGCGGGGACTCGTCGGAGCCGGCGGTGTCCTCTGCCTTGTTGTTGGCACCGCGGGGCCTCGGCGGAGCAGGGCCTCATCAACGCCAGCGAAGCGGGGACTCGTCGGAGCCGGCATTGTCCTCTGCCTCATCCTCGGTCTTGCCAAACAGCGCCTCGCCTGCTTCATCGCCCTCTTTGCTAGCCTCTTTGTAGGCGGCCACAGCCTCCGCCACTTGCATGCGGTACCGCCAGCGCTCGAGGCGGCCCTTGCGGGCGAAGCGGTACGAGTCGAGCAGCGCCTCCTGCTCCGCCCACTCCGCGGCGATCTGCTCCTCCGCCTGCAGGTGCTCCTGGAGGAGATTGCGGTTGTAGGCGGCGTCGGCCTGCGCCTCCTGGAACTGCTCCACATGCATCTGCCTCACCCTATCCATATATTGGGCATGGGCCTCGCCAATGGTCATGGTGCAATGCACCGGCGAGGATGGCGCGGAGGAGGGGGTTGGCGCCGGATCGTCGACTACCGTGTTCTCCATTGGGACGTCGTCGTCCTCCGGCTTCCTGCCGGCCAGCCGGTCGGCAGCAATGGATGCCATCTCCTTGTGGTCCGTCGTCCGCCCATCCCGAAGAGCGCTGGAGCGTGAGGAAGCCATGGTGGGCAGTAGTGGTGTGGACAGGAGAAAGGGAACAGATGCGGATGATTGCAACTATGGCCGACGCAGCAGTTTATATAGCAATGGTGGGCGGGCGGAGGGACGGACGTGTGGCACCAGAGTAGCCGCCTCGGCAACCGCGTATCATTAATGTGGGCGGCAGATGGACGGACGGACGACACTTGTGTCGTTTGAAGGCGGAGCAATCGCCTGCACCGGGAAGCGGGGCGGGCGGCACTAACTGTTTCGGGCGGAAAGTGCGCGCGGGCAAGGAGATGACTTTACTTGGAGAGGATGACAATGGGGACCCACCAGGTCCATAGCCTCACGTACGCAAGTGCCTCCTTATTATATATATATATATAACTATAATTTATTTTGCTTCCTCCTGGTTTCCTGACATCATGGTCCCACACCATTGTCAACCTATGTAGTACTCCCTCCTTTCCGGTTTATAGGGCTTATCTCAAAATTTTAGTTTTTCCATTTTATAAGGCTCAATTTGGTTGTTCCCCATCACATGTTCAGACTTCAAGGTGCATTAAATCATTGCATGCAAGTATTAAGAGAAAACTGACCAATGCATGCACTTTATGCATGCATGCATTGCAATTAATGCATTCATAAACATAATTTTTTGAGGAAAACAAGAGCATTAATTGGGTGCTTTTGCAAACTACAAAAAATATTCCACCACTCATCATCTACCTTGGTTGGTGAGATTTTTGAATTGAGCCTTATAAACCGGAAAGGAGGGAGTAGTCAATAAACGAGAGAATTGCACAAGAAGCGGCCGACAGTTGGGACCAAGCAGCTCGAGCAGTATTTGTGTTTTTGAGGTGTGAGCACTACAGAGTTTTTCGATGTTTAGCCCAGATATTAGTTTTTCTCCTCTGAACAACAACGAAAACATCGCTGCAGGTATTAACTGGGCGGGTTGTGGCCCGTCTAGCCCAGGCCAGATATCCAGCCCAGATATTAATTTTTTTCAAGCTGAAAATGGCTAGCCCAGCTATACTTTTTTAGGAATACCCAGGCAAGGTCAAGTTGTTATTCTCCGCCCCGCTGGGCTGCAAATCTTTCCTAGGAGGGATGCATTAGGCTTAACAAGAAAATGGGCTTTAAGAAATAATAAATGGGATGTAATTATAAAAACTGGGCAGTAACTATAAAAAAATGCACCAAACACGTGATTACTTTATAAAATATTATTTTTGGATATTGAAAATTTTAATTCATTAATTGTTGCGAGCGCAATGTTTCGTTGGATTTTTACGTAATATAAATTTATATTGAAATTGTATTTAATCTGACTAGAAATATCGGGATAAAAATATTTCGGATCCCATCAAAATGTGGGAAATTTTATTGAATTCTGTTTTGAACGGTTGGTTGAAATGGGATGTACTTTTAACAAACTGTAAATAGGCTATAGTAAATTCCATTAGAATTCAAAAATGGGCTACACATTCTTACAAATCTTAAATGGGCTATAAGTTCTCTGCCACACACTTCTGGCCTTACTAAGTTGACGCGTCCCCTAAAAAAACAGAGTTGACACATATGCAAGGCTTTGTCAACTTATAGTCAACACACGGTTCTAGCAGCAGTGACCGTTGGATGTCCATCCAACGGATGCCGTGCTTCTTCTTCAATCTCGGATATTCTAGCTTCACCCGCCCAAAAAATGATTCCTCCCCTGACATCTGGGGCGCACCGTTTCGGAAGCTGACCTATGGGCCTACTAAGTTGACGTACCAAGGGCTTTGTCAACTTAGTAAATATAAACGATTCTAGCTGCAGTGACCGTACGATGTCCATCCAACGGCCGTCGTGCTTCTTCAACCTCTGGTCTTCTTGCTCCGGCCGCCCAAAGTAGCCGGCTGTGCTGCCGCGGAGGCCTCACCGCCCCCTATTACTCCCACCGCTGGCCATGCCATCCCTCCACTCATCCACACCTCATGTTATTCTGTGGCGACAGCAGCGCAGCCGAACCAGTGAACCCTCGTACTCCTCTCCGCGTGTGCATCCACTGTCGCGTCTTCCCTGGCTCCGCGTCATCCCCTTCCTAGGCCTCGCCGTCGTCCACCGCCCTGGTGCTCTCGGCGCGGCGTGGTCACGTGGTCAAGGAACGACTTCCATCGAACGTGGACTGTACGTGGAGAGGCTGACAGCTGGATGCACGGCAGCCGCAAGAAAGTGCCTCCCTATTACGCGCAAAATAATTATTCCTCCACCTGACAGCGGGGACCCACCGGTCGGGCCACCGTATTTCGCGAAAAAAATGATTCGCCCCCTGACTGCTGGGACCCACGAGCTACATCTTCGCACGCAAGGAAGAGCGTCCGGAAAAAAACAATTCGCCCCCCTGACTGCTGGGACCCACCAGCTACATCTTCGCACGCAAGGAAGTGCGTCCGAAAAAACGATTCGCCCCTCGACTGTTGGGACCCATCAACTACACCTTCGCACGCAAGGAAGTGCGTCTGGGCAAAAAAACGATTCGCCCCCCTGACTGCTGGGACCCAGCAGCTACACCTTCGCACGCAATGAAGTGCGTCCGGGCAAAAAACAAAAAACAAAATGATTCACCCCCCTGACTGTTGGGACCCACCAGCTACATCTTCGCAGGCAAGGAAGTGCCTGACAGTCGGGACCCACCTAGTCGAAGCATACGTAGCGTTGTCATTCTGGTTGCAAACGTGTACGTACATACTGGTCGATGTAGAGGCGCGCACGTGTCGTAGTAGAGGCGCGCACGTAGCATGTACACGTACGTACAATGGCCAGGGTGCAAGAAAGAAAATACGGCCACGTATGTGTACATACGGGCAGGGTCTCGAACGCCTACTCGCGCATATGTACGGCCAGGGCTCGTTTACATGGCTGGGTCGGAATGGAGAAACATCATCGTCGTCGTGTTCATGGGGAGGCAACGGAATGCGTCGTGCTCATGGGGAGGTAGCGGAATGCGTCATGTTCATGGGGAGGCAACGTAATGCGCGTGTTCATCGGGAGGCAACGGAATGCATCGTGTTCATCGGGAGGCAACGGAACGCGTGGGAGCCAACCGGCTGGGTCGGAACGGAATGCGTGCTCGTGTTCATCGGGAGGGCTTGGATGAAACATGCGATGGAAACGAGGCCTGGCGTACCGCAGAACGGAGGAAACAGACCTCGTAGGGGTCCTGTTGATCAGGAGGGGTGTGGCGTACCGCAAAACGGAGGAAACGGACCTCCTACGGTCGAAACGGGGGTCCTGTTGATCGGGAGGGGTGTGGCGTACCACAAAACGGACAAAACAGACCTCCTACGGTCAAAACGGGGGTCATGTTCATCGGGAGGGGTGTGGCGTACCGCAAAACGAGACTCCACGGGATACTGTTCATCTCCACCGTTGACCTCCTCCAGCCTCCACGGGCTCCTGTTCATCCAGCCTCCACCGCACGCTACTCCACCGGCTACTGTTCAACCACCCCTCCACCGTCTACTGTTCATCCAACCCTCCACACCACGGGGTCCTGTTCAACCACCCCTCCACCGTCTACTGTTCATCCAGCCCTCCACACCACGGGTCCTGTTCAACCACCCCTCCACCGTCTACTATTCATCCAGCCCTCCACACCACGGGGTCCTGTTCATCCAGAGGCAACACCACCGCTCACTGGTCATCCAACCCCCCCCCCCCCCCCCCGCAATGCTCACTGTTCATCCAATCGACCGGCTTCAGTTAGCAGCAGTAGCGAAGGAATCGCTCGATCGGGTTCAGTTAACAGCCATCGATCGATCGCTCGGGTTCAGTAACGCATAGCCTGCAGTGCAAACGCTCAGGTTCAGTTAGAGCCCAACGCCTCACTCGGGTTCAGTTAGAGCCAACGCCTCGCACACACGCGCGTACGTGTATGAGAGAAACGCGCATCGCTCGGCCCCCGACCTCCCACCGTAACCGGGAACTCCCCAAAATTTTCCTCGCCCTCGCTTCTACCACGGTTTTTTCCGTCATGGACGGCCCAAAGAATGTCATGCAACTGCGTCTCCGGCCCGCCCAGGACGAAAAGCCCATTTTTTTCATGATTTTTTGTCATAGAAGTAGGAGCCCACCACATCTATGATGATACTGGGTTTTGTCACAATTATCGTCATAGAAGTGTCATATGTATGACATAATTTTTTTTCATTCGGCCCAAAATGTCACGGATGTGTCTTTTTTTGTAGTGCTAGTTCCTTTGTGAGGAGGTTTGAATTTTCATCTTCACGTAATTCTTAAACTGTCCTGTTTGATCTTTATGAAAATTCTTACACTATGGACTTAGAGTACTTTACCACTGCTTGCAAACTTCCACAATGGGGTAGTACTAGTGAACCTCGCAAATCTGAATTTAGAGATTTTCTTGGTAGTATAACTGTGGGGGAATCTAGAGATATAGCACAAGCCACCATAGGGAGCATTTACTTCCCTGATGTACATTATTTTGCTCTCTTCATAGGTAGATGCATTAACGGTAAAGATGAAGCATGTCACATGTGTATCCCTGACCTCAGTATTCTTAGGAGTGCTATGTTAGGAGATAAATCTTATAATTTGGGAGCCATTGTTGCACGTAGTTTGCATCTTAATAGATTTAATAGAGATTTCTTTGGTGGAATTTATGCAACCCGCATAGCTAATTTTCTTGGTATAACCATACGTGAGGATGATATTGAGTTGCCTCCTGCTTATTTAGATTATGAGGCTATGGTTCGTCATCAGTTTGTTGGGAGGAACAATCAGTTCCTCCAGTACCGACTAATCTTTGACAGACGATGCACCTATCACGTCACTCTCCCTGCTTCTATTTTCTTTGACTTTCAGGCAGAAGGGAGATATTTTATAACCAGAGAGGAGGCGGAAGAGTATAAGAGGAGAGCTGAGATAGCTCGCCTCCAAGCTGCAGCCCACGATGCAATGACTGCTGCATCTCAGTACAACCCCAACTACAACTTTGGATATCCGCCAGGCCATCCGTGGCATTATACCAACTTAGGCCAAAAGCCTAAGCTTGGGGGAGTACATATTTCTCACCGACATTACATTCATGTTCACACACTCATTGCTAGATGTCGATGCTCATACTTTTTCATTGTATCATCCATGCTAGTTTATTTTCTCTTTTTATGCTTTCTTCTTGTGTGTTTGATAAACCTTAAGAAAAACCAAAAAAAATTAGTTGTAGCTTTTAGCTAGTTTTAATTTCTATGCTTGTAGTAGTAATTAAAAAGAAAACCCCAAAAGATTTCCTTTTCTTCTTTTGCTCGTTGGGAGCTTTCCCGTGTAAATAGTTTTATTTCTTTTCTTTTCTTTGGGGGTCGATAGGAGAAGACCATAATTAAATTGCTGAAGTGGCTCTTATATGCATTATTGTTGATCTGACAAAAGAGCCCATACTGCCTTGTCTTCTCCTCTTTATTGAATACTTGCAGATTCTAGCTTAGTCCAATGCACGTGCACTATTATTATTATCTACATCGTTCGGTCATGCAAGTGAAAGGCAATAATGATGATTATATGATGAACTTATTGAGATGGGAGAAGCTGGTATGAACTCGACCTCTCTCGTTTTTGTAAATATGATTAGTTCATCGTTCCTGATTAGCCTATTATGAATAAACATGTTTGCAATGACAACTAGAGATCATAGTTTCTTATGCCATGCTTAATTAGCTAGGAGCTTATAATGGTTTACCTTGCATGCCAACATGCTATCAAAATGGTTGTGATGTGGTATGATAGGGTGGTATCCTCTTTTGAACGATTCGAGTGGCTTAACTTGGCACATGTTCACGCATGTAGTTGAAACAAAATCAACATAGCCTCTACGATATTTATGTTCATGGTGCATTATATCCTACTCATGCTTGCATTCGGTGTTGATTAATTTTAATGCATGTTCATGACTGTTGTCGCTCTCTAGCTGGTCGCTTCCCAGTCTTTTGCTAGCCTTCACCTGTACTAAGCAGGAATACTGCTTGTGCATCCAACTCCATAAACCCCAAAGTTATTCCATATGAGTCCACCATACCTACCTATATACGGTATCTACCTACCGTTCCAAGTAAATTTGTATGTGCCAAACTCTAAATCTTCAAATAAACATTCTGTTTTGTATGCTCAATAGCTCATGTATCAACTAGGGCTGTCCGTATCTTCCATGTTAGGCGGGTTATTCTCAAGAGGAGTGGACTCCGCTCCTCATTCACGAGAAAATGGTTGGTTACCGGGATGCCCAGTCCCATGCTTTATGCAAATCAAATCAAAATAATTACAAACAAAACTCCCCCTGGGACTCTTGTTAGTTGGAGGCACTCGTTGTTTCGAGCAAACCATGTATTGATGCTTGTTGGTGGAGGGGGAGTATAAACTTTACCATTCTGTTTGGGAACCGCCTATAATGTGTGTATTATGGAAGATATCACCATTTCTTGGTTGTTATGTTGACAATGAAAGTATACCGCTCAAAATATTATTCATCTCTATTTTAAAACCAAGCTCTGGCACCTCTATAAATCCCTACTTCCCTCTGCGAAGGGCCTATCTATTTACTTTCATGTTGAGTCATCATCCTCTTATTAAAAAGCACCAGTTGGAGAGCACCGCTGTCATTTGCATTCATTACTGTTAGTTTACATTGAGTATGACTTGAATG